>NW_014542916.1:279844-387566 GCF_000741045.1 Vigna radiata var. radiata
AATTTAAATTATGCAAAACACACACATATAATATATATATATATATATATATATATATATATATATATATATATATATATATATTTATTGTCATAAAATATTTAAATTATGTATTCTCAACTATCTACATTGAATTTAATTAATTAAATATTTATACATATATAATTCATATAAAAGTGTATAGAGTTGTTGGATTATACGCAAACTCAATGTAACACGTACCTTTGTGCGTTTGGTTTATGTACATTGAAAAACACCTCTGATCCAATCAAGAAGTCTGATGTCTTTGGATAAAAGAAGTTTTTCCACAAGAGAATGTTGCTTTTGAACAAAAGACCATTTTGGCCCAACAAAAATTCTACTCGTGGTGATTCCCAAGTTAGAATTATGCCATTTAATAAAATTGGACTGAAAAAAATTAAATCATGCTTGAACTCGTATTTTCATAAAAACAATCCATTAATAGTAAGTGAAGAAATAAAATCATACCTACTAAAATAATTTAAGAACTCAGGGTTTTTTTTTTAATCATTTGAATATAAATTAATAAGTGTTTTTAATCTTGTATAAAAGAAATTCAATAAGGGTGTGTTCATTTGAAGGTAATTGGGGGAGATGATTTGGGGGAGAGTAATTGAGTGGATTTGAGGGGATTTGAAGGTGATTTTTTTTGTGTTTACTTGAGTGGATTTGAAGGTAATTGAGAGTGGATTTGGAGATAAAGTTTGTGAAAATTAGTGTAGAATTTGATTGATGTGATAGTTTTAAAAAATTTGTTTAATTGGTAGAAGTAGAAGATTACCAAAATACCCCTAAGTATTAAAGTAATATAAAATGATATTTGTTAATATTATATTTAATTGTAAAAATGTTTATTAAGAATTAAAAATTTAAAATAATTATTAAAAATAATTTTAAAAATTTAATTAAATTATAATTTAGTGAAATGATTTTTTTTAAAATATAATATTTGTTTGTAATATAATTTAGTTTCAAGTATAAATTTATTTGTCAAAGCACTGCAATATTTTCCGATAGTTGTACAAACACCACCATTCTATCTACAAATTTGCATAAACTTAATCATTATATAATGGTCTCACATGCTATTAATTTTTTTTCTTATTTAACCTGGATAAGGAAGATATATTAACCTAAATTATAATGATTTCATTATTGATTAAGTTTAATATCACTTTTACTTTTTTATGTTCTTATTATTGGGCCTCAACAAAAAATTTGCACAATTCAATAAGGAGACTTAGCAAATACTCTCTTATTATCCAATCATATTGTTTAACAACATCTACTGCAAGAACATGTAACTCACATTCATCACAGAATCCAATAATCTGAAACAAGAATGTTGTAATACCACAATACATGCAAGATTCAAAAGTTATTCTCATATATTGAAAATCCAAAATTTGTTCCAAGTGTCTATGTATAAAACATGCTCTATAATGCATTAAAGTTCANAACATGAATACATAAACATCAAATAATTTATGCANTGATAGTATAAAGAGCTTTTNCACTATCACNCTGTTAAAAAAATTTCATGTGTTAAGTCTATGGTCTTGCATAANCGAATTACTCAGAAGANATCNCTACCANCGTTTCTGAGAGATTGACAGAGAAAAGCTTTACACTTTCTATCCAGTACGTGTTGTGAAGACGCCAACTACACACAAGACACAAGGTGGTTGATGAACTTCCACCATGCAAGACCTTCGCAATCAACGTTCAAGCTTCTCCTTCACCACGATCACAACACCTGCATCACAAACAAACGATTAGAGCTCTGATATTTCAACCACCTCCGACAGATTTGCACTCTTCTCTGCATCCTTTTGTGTGGGCATCCTCCACTTTCGTCCACTGCTTCAACGACCATGACAACAACAACCATCCTCCACCATGACAGACACATTTGTTGCTGCATCGTCCACCTTCATCCATGGCTGCAACCTCCACCGTCGTCAACATGGCGCCATAACCACCAACATGCAGAGAAGAACCGAATACGACCACTGCAACCGCCCGGATACAGCTAGACGTAACCGAATACACAACTGGGCTTTGTCTTCTTCATGGGTGTAACTGAATACGCAGATGTTGTAACCGGATATGGCTCCCCAATCTTCTTCTCCATGGCATGGCCTGTAACCGAGTACGACTGTTGCTGTAACCGGATACAACTGCCATTGTGTGAATTAACTCATATGATCCTCACCATATTAAATTGGATTTCAGCTGATAATTCTTTTTAATTTTTAATTACAGGGGCATTTCTGTCAAAACACGTTTCATCCCTCCAAATCTCCTTTAGTGAGCGGGTGACTTAACAATATATCCATCCCGCAAATCTTTTCCATTCGTTCATCACAAATCAATAGAAGTGAACACGATAATTTTCTAATTTCTCGCTTTGTAACTCTCGTGAACAGTAAAGTCATCGCAAGTGAACACACCCTAAGACTTTGTTTCTTTGTAGGGATTTGAGGGAGATGATTTGGGGGAGATGATTTGAATGAATTTGAGGATAATTTTTTTGTTGTTTTTTGAGTGGATTTGTGGGTAATTGGGAGTGGATTTGGAAGGAAAGTGTGTGAAAATTAATGTAAGATTTGATTGATGTGACCGATTTAAAAATTATGTTTAATTGGTAAAAATTAAAGATTACCAAAATACCCTTAGTTATTAAAGTAATATAAAATGATAATTGTTAATGTTATATTTAATTATAAAAATATTTATAAAGAGAAAAAAATAAAAATTAATTTTTAAAATTTTTAAAATTGTAATTTAATAAATTAAAATAATGTTTTTAATAAGTTTAGCTATTTAGTAAATTGAAATAAGTTTTTTTACAAGAGAGAAAAAAATAAAAATTAATTTTGAAAATAAAATAAAATTATATTTAAATAAAATAAATAATTATGTGATATTTAATTATTGNTATTAATAGGATATTTAATTAAGTAAAAATAAAATCATATAATTAGTTATTATATATTTTATTTCTTTAATTAATTATTCCCTTAATCCTAATAAATGAAATATTAATTAATATTAACATTTGATTTTAAGGTATTTAAAACATAAAATAAAACTTATTATTTTTTATTTCTCTATCTGATGCTTTTATATGCATATATTGATATGCATATTTCTATTTCCCTCTTGTTCTAATCTTCTTGCTTGATGATGAATGGGAGGAACAAGTCCCTTCACTCCATCACAGTGGCAAGAGTTTGAACATCAAGCTGTCATCTACAAGTACATGGCTTCGGGAACAGATTTTGCTTTTTTTATCTTTCTGTAGAAGAATTGATGGTAAGAAATGGAGATGCTCCAGCATACCCAGATTCAAATTATTGTGAGGTACATGCACAGAGTGAAAAATCATTCAAGAAAGCCTGTGGAAGTTTTGAAAACAACACCATCAACAACACAAATGCTTCAACTCAACAACCAATCTCATCAATCACCAAAATCAATACTCTTTCTCCTCTTGCTTCATCTGAATCACACCAACACCACCCTCCACACCGTGCCTTCTTTCAAGCGCACCAAATTCTTCGCGATACAGCCATTAAGGACGACCAAACCTTCGATCCCCAGCCTCACGCCGTTGAGTCCACCAGCCTCAAACTTCTCGGTCTTTTCCTCCAATGCATCGAGTGCATCGTCATGGATAAACTCGACTTCTCCAACGACCTCCTCCCGGAGATGGCTAAATGCACATTGAGGTACGTCCACAACACCATGTTGCATCGTCGTCTTCTTTAGATGCGTAGACCACCAAATACAACTTCCCTTCTTCGTATTCATACCATTGGAACCGGATAGGAAGCAAACATGTATCCGGATACAAGAAGCGTGTATCTGGATACCCTTCCTTCACAAAAAATGGAAAACGTGGATCCGGATACACTGTTTACTGGAACCAGATACATCAACATGTCTTTTGCTTCAAGCTTTATCTTCTTCATCTCGCTTGCCTCTTCATCATCAAGCTTCATCTTCCTTATCCCCTCTATAACAACCAGACGTCTTCAACCTGCAACAACCAGATATGCATGACCATGACAATGGAAATTGAAAATTCACATGGGCAACGAACAGTAGTACTCGTGAAACCACAGTGCTACACGTTGTCTTGTAATTTTTAATAATCATACGGGGCATATAAGTCATTGTATCATAAATCATCGCAAATCCTTTCGAAATGGAGAGATGGGTTAAACAGTGAAATCAGCGTAAATCGTCGCTTTTCTATCGTTGCAAATCAGCTCAAGCGAACACGATTCTCTCACAAATCCATCCGCGCTAATTCCTGTAAACAAGAAATCACCCTCAAACGAACACAGCGTAAAAGAGATTAAGAAAATCTAAATTAAGTCTATAGAGATGCTTGACTGAAAACACATTTTTTTTTAGTAAATGGTACTTTGACACAAAAATACATTTACTCCCATTTAAGACTAACTTTAATTATCCTCTTCTTTTTTTCTCTCTTATTCCTTTGGAAATACAGAAAAATTATTTTTATTAGATCATTTTATCCTTGTAAAAAATTTCTCAAATGTTAGTAATATATATCAAATAATTTCCTTTTTGTTATTATTTTAATTCTACCATCTGTATGATAAATTTATCTGAAGGTAATTGTTTTATTTAATATGATTCACTTTTCGAAGATATATTTAAGTGTTATTTAAGTCATTTTTTACCAAATATTTATTTTCCTTTATAGTTTGAGTGCGAAAGTGATGATATTTTTTCATTCTATACAAATATTTATTTCTCTTTTAAGATATTTCTTCCAAGGGTTGATTGCAATGTCTAAAGAACAAAATATCTCAGTATTTATTTGTACTTTTAGTAGTCTTCTTTTTTCTCATGTGCAACCGTTGAATTTCTTTTTTGATTTCATTTCATTCTCAGAGGAAATTTTGCTCTAAAATTGAATCACTGTCTCAATCAATGAAGGGAAACTTCTTGGTTCGTGCACCTTAAGAAAATAGTGGCGGCACTTTTGACACTAAAAAAAATAAAATACATTTATTTTGACAGTCTAATATAATATATTTTAATTATATTCATATTATTTTTTAATTTCAAATTATAATATATATATATATATATATTATAGAAAAATATTTTTTGACAAACATAAAATTTTTACAACCATTTAATATTAATTTTTTTTTTTACTTTCTTTTTTTCTTAAAAATATTATAAGAGTTTACATTTTTTTAATATTTTACTTTATACTGTGTCACCTAAATGGAAAAGTACAGCAAAATTATTATATTATTAAAAAAATGTTAGTATTCTTAAGGAGAGTTTCGAACTAACTTTTTTTCTTTAAGAAAATAAGAATAATTTAAGTGGAGATATTGAAATAGAGATATGCACTTTCACAGAAATTTCTTCCTCCAAGTTCACTGCTCTATGACCAGTCAACTTTATGCAGAAGAATCGAGATCAAAATTCCTTTTCTCTATTATTCACCATTCAATGGAAGCAGTGACATCATGATTTTATATATCTTATCTTTATATAAAAACACACACACACAAACTCTACTATTCACAAAGAAAATATAGAAAGCTAAGAAGAGAAATGGCAGATCTATTTGTGAAACAGGCAAAAGAATACGCAGATGCAAGACCAAGTTACCCTCCACAGCTCTTCCAATTCATTGCTTCAAAGACTCCCTCTCACAACCTTGTTTGGGATGTTGGCACTGGAAGTGGCCAGGCTGCAAAATCTGTATATATATTCACTTTCTTCTCCTTAATTTTCTTCACTTTTCTCTGTAATTGTTTTTCGTTTTGACCTTATAGTTTATGTTTTCAGTTAGCTGCGATATACCAGAATGTGATAGCCACCGATGCAAGTGCCAAGCAACTTGAATTTGCACCCAAGATTCCCAATGTGCGATACCAACACACTCCTTCAACCATGTCAATGGCTGAGCTTGAAAAACTGGTGGCATCTGAGGGAAGCGTGGACCTTGTGACCATAGCTCAATCCCTGCACTGGTTTGACTTGGCAACCTTCTACCAACAAGTGAAATGGCTCCTGAAGAAGCCTAATGGAGTGATTGCTGCATGGTGCTACTATTTGCCTAGAGTTTGTAATGAAGTAGACACTGTTCTTGATGAATTCTATTCCAGTGAAGTAGGCCCTTATTGGGACCCTGCACGTAAACTGGTTGATAAGCTTTATGGAAGCATTGATTTCCCATTTGAAGCTGTGGAGGGTGCTGATCACACAGGACCCTTTGAGTTCGTGACAGAGACTTTGATGGATTTGGATGATTTCTTGACTTACATAAAATCATGGTCAGCGTATCAGACGGCTAAGGAGAAAGGAGTGGAGCTTCTTGCGGAAAATGTAGTTCAAAAGTTCAAGCTTGCTTGGGGAGAAGATGGTAAAAAAGTTACCAGGTTTCCGATTTATTTGAGGATGGGAAAAGTTGGGAATGCCTAGAAATATGCATACCGTTACTTGGGGTTGGGAGATGTGATGTCATCGTACTTGTTTGGTAAAATCAAATAATTTAATAATTATTTATTTTCCTTAATATAAATTTTTATGTGAATTAGAACTTGTTTCTATTTTGATTAGTTTAAACTTCAATCTTTAAAAATAATACACATAGTCTTACAAATCCAAATGTGTAAAACTTTTTTGACATGTTAATTGCATTTCATATTATATTTAAATTTTTTATACTATTTTAAAGTTTAAAATAAATAAAAATCAATTTTACATCCAAATTTATTAAGAACTAAAAACCTATTCAATTCAATTATTTGATTAGTAACAAGATATATAATCTATTTAAGTTAATTTAATGAGTTTCTTAAATACTGATGAGTATACTATTTGTGTATTTGGTTATACAAATTATTTATTAACTTTAAATTTTGTTTTAAGCAAATATTTAGAACTTTATATGACTTTTGTTATTGAAAAATTCTAAAAATTGTTTTAGTCAATTATTTATTATAAATTTATTTTTCATATAATTTATATAAGGTCTTTACTGTAATTTTTATTCAATATAAAAAATCAATATTCATCTTATCTAATTCATACATAACTAAAGTCCTAATTTTGAATATAGATAAAAGTTATTGAGTAAATTAGGAGTTAGATTAAATTATTGACGGACATTTTGAATTGGATCAATTGGTGCCTTATCATATATTTATACTATTAAGGTGATCATTTTAAACAATCATGAAATAACAAAACTCAAACATGTATATTGACGCTAGTCCTCTTCACAAAAGATGGTGCTTAGCGATAGTCCTAACACTCAACACTAACCTTTCGGGGAAGGTGACGCTTAATGACAGTCTTGATACTTAGTGACAGTTCCAATGCTCAACGTTATTCTTCTTGCTAGAGGTGTCAGTTTAACCTATGGTCCCAAAGCCAACCCCAACCCATTATTGAAAAAGTCCTATTTTAAGAAGCTCCTGAAGTAAGGGCCAGAAAAACCTCCAAAACCCCATATCAAGTGGGTTAGGGTCAAGATTAAAGTGAGTTTAGTCTCACTACACAACTTTAATTAAATTTTAGAAACAATATAGTTTATATACTCTCTCATTGTTTATTTATTTCTAAAACTTACTATTTTGATAAACTAAAACAATTAGTTATAACAAAATTATTTATAAAATTAATAAAAATTATTTATATTCATTTTTATAATTATCATGAATCAAAGTGGCACTGAATATTTGTATTTTTATATGCTTTCATCACTTTAGGTACAATTATTTTAATTTTTTGTTTATTGTTCTCGTAAATTTTTTTTAATTTACAGTATACGAAATACACAATTAATTTTACATATTTCATTTTAAATATCTTATTTTAGAAAGTCTCAAACTCTCTTGTGTGACGTGTTAACTACTGAAAAATAATTGCACGTGAAAAATAGTGCCCGACATTGAATTGAAAGCTTTGTACACCTCTTCAAATGGGTATACATGTCTGAATCATGACTTTTTTCATCATAATAATTCAATATATATATATATATATATATATATATATATATATATATATATTATATTATGCAATTCTATCTCTTCAATTTATGAAACCATTTTTAACTCAAGTTATTGCAATTTAAATAGTAGTGGTAGTAGGTACAGTTATACAATTTAAGTTAGGTTTGGATTTATTGTTATAGAATTGATTATTTTGTTTCTATTTTTATTATTATATTTGTTTTCATGGTAAAAAGAAAATCTCATGACTAGTTCTGACCCATAGGGATTTAGGAGCTTTTGGTCCTGTGGGA
Source organism: Vigna radiata var. radiata (assembly GCF_000741045.1). Classification (NCBI taxonomy): domain Eukaryota; kingdom Viridiplantae; phylum Streptophyta; class Magnoliopsida; order Fabales; family Fabaceae; genus Vigna; species Vigna radiata. The sequence goes on from NW_014542916.1 coordinate 288,183, forward strand.
TTTTTTAATAAGAATTGTTTATGGTCATGTTAGCTTTTTTTGGGGTTAGGTTTAAATCATATAAAATAGGGCTTTTTGACAGGTCTACTTCTTGCAAAACATCATGTTTAGCAACCTAGAATTAAATTGTTCTAGATCTGTAGTGAAAAATGACGCTCAATGGTACCTTATCACCACTCAACGCTAAAGCATTTGCCTTTTTTTCATGCTCATAGGTATGAGCTTGATATTTAACGATATGGAGCTAAAATGCTCTCAAGCATACACAATGAACTAACACTAAATGCCAGTTTGCCATCCTTAGTGCTGCATCATATATTAGTAGACTTAAAATTGTGATTTGGGGAAAAAGAAACCTATTCAAATGATCAAATTAATATCCCTACTTAGTACTTTGGTCGAAACAACTTTCAATGTCAGGATGCATACCAACTTGCTCAAGTGATCATATCCTAATTTTCTTAATTTAACACCAATTCAACCAATGCAAACAACACACAAACATCTAACAAAACCATATTTTCAGCAATTCAAACACCAATATTAGCAAATCAAACATTCTTAAACCAACCAAACATTAAATTTAGGTTTAATACCTATTTTGGTCCCTCTTTTCGGGGGGTTTGTTCAAAGTGGTCCTCCCTTTTTTAAAAAGTTCACTAAAGTCCTACTTTTTGCAAAAACTGTGCAAATTAGTCCTTTTTGCTAACGGCGTTAATTCTGCTAACGGCAGAGCTGCCCAGCTGGCAAATATTTGATGATGTGTAACATTTTGATTGTGCTGGCACTGTTATATGTTTAAAAAAAATTATTAATTATGACGTGGAAATTAATAAAATTAGGGTTAAATTAAAAATAGGACTTTAGTGAACTTTTTACAATTCTCAAACCCCCCGAAAAGAGAGACCAAAATAGGTATTAAACCTTAAATTTACAATTCTCAAAACAGTTATAACTTTAAAACAAGGAAATTAACTCTTTTATCTAAGTGATGAATAAACAACTCTAGAACCTTATAAATACTCCTTGAAATACAAAAAACTTTACCTGCCTCTAAGAACCACACAAACTCGATCATGGAAGGCCATCAGAACTACTAATCAACAGAGACTCTTAAAAAAGACTTAATTACCACACACAATTCTAGATGGTTTATGCACACAAAGATTAAATAGACTAAAGAAAGGAGTAGGAAACCAACTTACTCTTTTATATAAACTAATCAGAAAGAAGTGGAGAACTTGTCTCAAAGATAATCCTAATGATCTCCTATATTTAAACTGATGAACTAATGATCTCCTATATTTAAACTGATGAACTGACCGTTAGAACTTAATCTATGTTCACTTGGAGTTAATTCATTGTCCTAGGTGAATTTTCATGAACGAATTATAGGATGAATTTTGTTCAATTTCAATAATTTTCATATTATGTAAAACGATGATATGCAGGATGGTCTGTTTTTTCAATCCTTTGTGATGTGTTGAGATTTTGAAGGATTGAAATGGAAAATCTCGTTTTTTTGTTAACTTTAGGTGATAAAAAGGTTATTTTCATTAATTTTTTTTAAGGTTATTTATATTTTTTATACTATAAATGTGTATCCAAACACTTTAACTATATATTATTTTAAGCGTGTCAAATTCAATATATAAGTTTTTTTTTTTATCTTTCAGTTATAATTCAGTTTTGTGAAAGAATAAATATTGTATTAATTATTTAATTTTTTTCTACTATTTATAATTATTTTTACCAAAAAATATATTATTCATAAATACTATTTTATATTACTATTATTTAGTTTTTATTTTTAATTTCTTTTAATGTCACACTAGTCAAATTTCATGTAAACTTTTATAAACTTTACTTCTAACTTTCATTTTGAATCAGTTTCAAATTTCTTAAAAAAAACAAGATACAATTTACTATCAAATTCTTCTATTCTCTTTTTCTAATCATTTCTTTCAAGTAAAAACACCCTTAAAAAAAAGAAAGAGCTCAATAAAAAAAGTATTTAGAAATATTGTGTAATTTAAGATAATAAAACTTTTTTATAAAAACTTTTATTTATATCTTACACTTTTATTATTAAAATAATTGAGTTTCACAATTTTAAACACGTTACCAATTCTAAAAAACATTTTTTTAAGTTACAAATAATTAAAATCCTAATTTTACATATAAATAAAATTTATTGAGTAAATTATGGGCTAGATCAATTTATTGACGTATAAGAATAAGTTAAGATATGTTTTTCTCGTCAACAAGTGCTTCTGCATTTATTTCTTTTTCATATTATCACGTTAAAATTTATACTGTGTTAGAAATATTATTCCAAATAGACTTTAAGACATATATGTCTTTTTGTTTTCTATACTATGACTAATTTTTAAAGGCATGAAAACATCTATACATAGACACATATTCAACACAGTATTTTTAGCTTTTGTTTTACAATTTCTTACTGTTCTCTTCACTTTAAAATATATTTTAATATTTTTAAATATAAACGTTAATAGTTAACAATAACCTTGTATGATAATTGAATTAAAAACAAACTATAATAATTTTTTATAATTTATAATTATTTAATCACAAATTCCCAGCCCATGTACATAGTGTTTTAATTAATTAATTTATTTAATCATACTGTTTTTTTTAGAGCAATATACTTTTCTAATTCAAAGTAAAGTTTAACTCATCTAATTTTTACATTAAAATTTAATGTAAGATTTGACACTAATTGTTAAAATATTTAATTAAAATAACCCAAAAATTTATTTAGACACTACTTAAAACTTGTCGTTCTTTACCGCACCCAAATTTTTGCGATTAATTATTTAATATTAATCCCCTTTTGAACGTACTCCAAAAATTTATGATTTTTTTCACTTAATCATCATTTATCTTTTAAATCAGACAATCCTATTTGAACATTATTAATGTGAAAACGCAATATATAATAAAAATATATTTGTCATTTTGTAAGGTTTGTTTGTACTAAAAGGATAGTTCGAAATTCCAAAAATCCCAAACCTATAAATACCATTGGGTATTGAATTACCGTTTCTGTAGTCTGTGCATGGAAGCCAAAATGGGAAGCCTATTCGAGTCCATCGGAAATTTCTTCACCGGCGGCGAACAGATCCCGTGGTGCGACCGTGACGTCATTGCTGTAATCTACCTTCATTTCGATTTTCTTTCTTCCAACATTCCCTTCTCTTCCTTATGTTTTCAATTATCGGTTTCTTCATTTTAAAACCCTAGTTTTACAACCAGAAATTCGAATGTGTAAGGATTGATGATTTTTCTAGACGATAATTGGTTTCCTTTCAGTGTGTGTTAATTCGTGGCTGATTTGTTTTGAATGAATATCTTATTGGATGGGTCGAATATATGTTTTTTCAGAGACGTTTCCTTGAATTGATCTTGGATCTTTATTTATTTTTTCTTTTTTCCTGAAGTGCTTAACCTTTGGTAATTAGATTTAAAGGATTTAAATTGATTAGAAATGGAGGAAATTTTGTTGATTATTCTCCGGTTAATCAGTTATGGCGGTGGTGATTGCCGTGGGGATTATGAATACACTGTTTGACTTGTTCCTGTAGGTTGTGGTGAATTGGCTTGGATTTGCTGTAGGAGTGTAGCCTCTCGTGTTATTTGCTTTCCTATTCTCAGTATTGACTATTTTACATGTTTTGAAGGGCTGTGAGAGAGAAGTTGCAGAGGCTGCGCGTGGTGACTCTGAGGAGCGGAAGAATGAGAGTATAATGAGGTTGTCATGGGCTCTTGTTCATTCAAGGCAAAAGGAAGATGTCCAGCGCGGGATAGCCATGCTTGAAAGTACTGTAAATTACAGAATTATACCTTGATCTGCTTTTAAAATGGTTTTATTTAGTTAATACTTTTTACTTATTCTTTGGCATTAACCATTTATAAACTTGTGATAGAAGCTATATTTTCTGTTTTTACGATGCTTCCAAAATCAGTTGCATGTTTTCAGTTTATATTCTGAAGGCTCTGTAAAGTGCAGCAGTTTAAAAGACATCTTATTACTTTCTGTTTTTCACTGGTTGAACTTAATCATCTTATCTGAGTGCCCCATCTCCTTTATCCTTGGGATTTCATGAGTCATGACATCTCAAAACTGTAGTGCATAATTAATTTAAAAGTCTTGGTTATTAACTCCGATTCCTAAGCTCATAATGGCAAAATTAATGAAAGGTCACTCAGCATAAAGCAACCCAATTGTTAGTTATGTGATTATTCTACAAGCCTTATGGATAATTCAAAATAAGCCAAAATATCAAATGCAATGCAATTTTTGACTGGTCTCCAGAATCTCTCCGGTGTTGGCACTGGGGTCGTTGTGGCGTTGTGGCGTTGTGGCTTTCTATAGTTATTGTGCAAACTTTAATGTAATATTGTGGACTTCATAAACTATCATTTTCAAGGCTTCTTTTTAACCAAGGCCTTTAAGATATCTCAATTTTCCCGTAGCCATTTATGTTCACTCCATATAAAATCACTGGAAACGTTGTTGTGGTTTCTTTATTAAAGGACTATGTATTTGGTCTTTTAAATTGCCATTTCTTTTTAATGAAAAAGGATAGCCTTGACCTGCTAATGCTGCTGTGTTCTGGCAATTGCCACCATGGCCACAGCTTATTCTACTTTTTCAATTGCTTTTCTAATATGTTATTCAGATGTTTGATTTTAAAGTATTCTGAGTCCCACCTTTATATCCATGGATAAGCTTTTAAATCCTTAATTATGATTTGCAGCTTCTTTGGGCAATGATAAAAGTCCTTTGCATCAAAGAGAGAAGTTATATCTTCTGGCTGTTGGTTACTATAGAAGTAATGACTATGGAAGGAGCAGGCAACTAGTGGAACAATGTTTGCAGGTTTATGTTTCCCACTTGTAGTCAGTAGTCAGAAACTGATCATCGTACTTTGCCACTTCTGGATTGCCATTTCGTATAATGCCTCATTTTATGGATAGTGGAGAGAATTTGTCATAGTTATTTTTTATAATACCATCTACAAGTGATATATGTTAATTCTGTTAGTTGCATATAATGGATCATTCTGTTGGTCTGGGGAAATCCTAGGAATGTCAATACCCATTGTTATCCTTATGAGATATCCAGTACCCACTGTTTTGATTCTATGCTGGGATTTTTATTTTTATTTATTTATTTTATTTTTTTTTAAAAAAACTATAGCTGAATTTCATTTCATTTAGCTGATATTTAGGGTGTGTGGATTTCAGTGGAACACTCATACCAACTTTCAGTTTCTACTGAAACCACCAACATATATGACACTTTTTTTTTTCAGATTCTGTTAGCAGCAAAATCCACCTCTTGAATTAAAAACTTCAATGAGTTTGTCTTTTCCAATTTTGAGTTGAATTCAACTAAACTTAGTGTTATAATTGAAATTCTGACACACTTAATCTACCTATAACTTTCGTTTTAAAGTTTTCCATATATAGAAGGCTCTTATTTTTCTTGTTAATGTGTTATTTGCAAATCGATGGGTTATATGTCACCCACTGCATACATTTACGTAAAGTTGTCAATGTGGCCAACTTCACAAGGTTTGGCCTTGACCTACATGGGTCAAAGCCAAAAAATGCCCACAGGACTAAAAATCCCACATAAGATAAAGCATATAGGGCCAAAATTGCAACAAAAGCTCCATGGGCTAGGACCAGGGCCAACCCATGGGCCGGTTTGTGTGAGAGGGCCTTAGATTAAGATAGATAGGTTAGGACCAAGTCGAGTAGTCATTCAGGTTTGGTCCAAGTCAAGTTGTGTCTAGCTGAACTCAAGGTTGATAGAGTTCGAGCCGAGTCAGATACACTTCATTCTAAGCTGAGTGAGTTTGATCTAAAGCTCAAGCTAGCACTAGATGAATGACTAGTTGAGTCGGTTCAGGTCAATGGTTGAGCAAAGTTGGCCGAGGATGAAAGTCGAGCCAAGCTAGCTAGGGTTGAAGGTTAAACTGAGTTGGCCTAGACCGAATGACCAAAGGTGATGGTTGAGGCCGAAGGTCAAAATAAGTCGGCTTGAGTTAAAAGTTGACTAGAGTGGCTTGGGCCAAAGTTTGAGCTGAGTCGACCTGGGCCAAAGAATCTAGTCAAGTCGGCCTGAATCAAAAGTCAAGTCAAGTTGGCTTTGGCTTAACATCAACTTTCAACTCGGGACAAGTAGCTAAGCCAAAGGTCGATCCGAGCTTGTTAAGCCAATGGTTGAGATGAGTCTATTGGGTGAAGGTCGTGTCAAGTTGGCTCGAGCCAAAGGTCGAGGTGAATCGATCTGGGTTAGTAGCCTAGGGTGATGGTCATGTCGAGCCAGTTAGAGTCAAAGCTCGAGGCAAGTTGGTTTAGACCATAGGTCAATTGAAGTTAGTCTATGTTGATGGTTGAGTCAAGTCAGCTACATCAGAAGTTAAGCCTTGTTGGTCATGTTAAATAATTGAGTTAAGTTAGCCCGAATTGATGTTCAAGCCTAGTCATCTTGGGTCAACTGGCCAAGGTTGGAGGTTGATCTAAACTTCTTAGGGCTGAAGGTTGAGGCTAGTTAGCCTAGGCTTAAAGTCAAGCTAAGTGGACTCGAGTCGAAGGTTGAGGTGAGTTGACATGGGTTGTTCGACCTAGGGTAATGGTCGAGGCGAGCAAATTCGGGTCAAAGGTGAAGGGGGGTTGACCCGAGTAGAAGTTCGAGGTGAGTCAAATTAAGCCGAAGGTTGACCTAGGTTGGCCTAAGTGAAATTTGACAAAAGTTGATAATGCCAGTTGTTGACCAGAGTTGGTTTGGGCCGAAGGTTAACCTGAGTCAGCCTAGTTCAAAGGTTGACCAACTTCAGCTTGGACCAAAGGTTTCTCAGGTCGGCTTGAGCAAAGAATCAAGTCGGTCAAAGGTTGACCAAATTCAGCCTAGACCAAAGGTTTCCCAAGTCGGCCTGAGCAAAGAATCAAGTCGAGTGACCTAAACTATAGGTTGATCCTTGTCGTTTAAGGTTAAAGGTTAAAGTGAGTTAGCCCAAGTCAAAGGTTGACCTGATTTGGTGCAAATTGAAGGGTAGAGTTGACTCATGTTGGGTCGAAGGCTTGACCTTTTGGCTCGGGTCGACTTGACTCTATCTTTAGCTTGAACGAACTCGATTTAACCTTTGTCACGAATCGACTTAGCTCGTCCTTCAACCTGAGTTGAAGGTCTTGTATTAAGGAGTTAATTAAATTCTTTGTAGTGCAGCCCTAACCATAACCTACTCTAAGAGGAGATTTTTGGGTGCTAAGACTTTTTTAGGCTCCTCATTTGGTGGACCAATAAAATAGGGGCTCTTTTAGGGGTAGGTTGGGTCTAGACGATGGACTATGGGTCAAATAGATACCTTTATTATATATTATTTCAGTATTCATCATTATATTAAATTTTGATCCACTGTACATTATACTTTTGGTAAAAAATCAGTCTTTAAAATGATGTGGTAGTACTTTATTCAATATTTAAAGCTGGGAAAGTCTTTATACTTACAATAGGTGAAATTTAAGCTCTATCTAAAGTTTGATCCCTAAGGCATATTTGGGATTGATGGGTTTTTCGAAAGAGAATCACCAAGGAGACGTGAGTCCCCTTCACATAAGGGTTGACACTACTCTAATAAAATACCTTACGACAATGAGTTTATGGGTCTTCATATCCTTGTATGGTGATGAACTTTCTTATTTTTACTCAAACTCAATGTGACATTTTAACTCACTTAGACTTTCCAACAAGGATGCTATACATTCTATTTCAGCTTTTCTTCTTTCATACCTCTTAATTTTATGGGGCACCCTTGTTCTTGCAGATTGCACCTGATTGGAGGCAGGCACTAGCCCTCAAGAAAATAGTTGAAGATCGAATTGCTAAAGGTAATGACTGACTTGTTTCTTGGGTTTTTACCCCTTAATTTTATCATTAACTAAGGAATTGCAAATGTTTGTTGTATCGATGCAGATGGTGTAATAGGAATTGGCATCACTGCAACAGCTCTGGGACTTATAGTTGGTGGCATTGCTACCGCATTGGCCCGGAGGAATTGATCTCAACCGAAAATGAAGTTTTTTTTTTTATTATTATTATTTACTTTTCTTCTGGAAACATGTTAAAAGTCAATGGGAAACAATCCTCCGTTGAGAAATACTGCTTCAACTTTTTTGTTTGTCAAAGGGACTACTGGATACCTAATTCCAAATTACTCTGTTCAAATGAATTCTCTTTCTACAACTGGGAGGATTACACATGCCGTACGTGGTAATAACTTTAAGCCACTGGATCTCTAATCATATATTGTAGATTTACATCTTGTTTGGATTAAATTGTATTATTGAATGATGGAGTCCAAAAATAAGAGAAAGAGGTGAGAAATAAATGAAAACGAAAGTTGATTTGGATTCCAGCAAATGAAAAGAAATGAGAAAAAAAATATTTTTATTATAATGTTATTTTATTTGAGTTTATAATTTAGATGTTTTTTCTGTTATGTGACTTTGATAGTTGGTTATGTAGTATCATAATCGGTTATAACGTGTTTTAATGTGGAAAGAGATTAAAAATATTAAATTTTAATGTAACGTAAAATAATATTACCGATCCTTGAGCAGGATGATAAAAACGAAAGACATCATTGTTGACGCATATTCATCGTTTATAGAACATAGTGAACTCTTGTGCTTTTTTTTATATATTTCTCTAACATATATGCACTTCCCTTTTTTTCTTCCTGCACCCCATAAAACTTTAAATCCCTATCTTACCGCTAAACTAAAAAATCCTAAAATCTAAAATATTCATTCACCTTCTTTTCACATTTTCTCTTCAATTTGCTTGTTTCTCATGTGCACGTTTTCTTTTTTGGAATTTCATGAAGTTGAACACTAGGGAAGTACTGAATTATGAGTTAACGGACAAAATAAATGAATTTTAGCTTTGGAAGGTTGAAGCTGCTGCCTTCTATTTACAGCTTCAGATTTCATTAATTAGTGAAAACAAAGAAACAAAGTCAAATATGATCAGGATATTGTAGATTTGCTTTGGATCGTCCTGGTCTGGACTGTTTAAAGAGAAATCATCATCGGAGAAGGTTATGGGTGGTAAGCTTCGTGGTAGGAATTGGCTTACCGAGTTGATATTTCTTTTGATATCTTTTTTCATATACCTTGGGAACTTCCTCTTCGTATGAAACCTCCAATAATAGTATAGATGTTTCCCGTTGCTTGGACCGAGTTAAGTTGGATGGTTTGGCTCCATATGTTCGGTTGTGCTATAGTGGGTTGTTGGTCTTGGGTAGCCTTGAGCCTTGGAACCTGGAGAATCATGTTGGGTTGCTCTAGCTGTCTTCGGCCCTATTCAACGAAACCCCTTTGTCCTTGGCTCCCACTTTGACCTGGGTTGTCGTCGCGTCCTCGACCTCGTATGTCATTTTCTTGTTGGATGAACCGAGATAGAGTTCTTAAGTCAATCAACTCTTCAATGATATTCTTAAGGCGATGACATTTTTCGTTATGTGTCTTATTCTCTACTGGTAGGAACACATTTTGGTGAGTCATCTTTTGGAGAAGGTTGCTAGGGCTCGAGGAGCTGGATAGGCGCTAAGTTGCACACTTATCTAAATATGGTATACTTACTCACAGTTAAGGGAGTGAGTGTTCATAACGGGTTGTAGTCGAGTTAGTATCATTGCTTCTCTTACTTTTCTCAGCATGAGCATTGAGCTTTATTGCTTTCTTTAAATTGTTTTCTTTAGTGGTCATGTACTTGGCTGCTCGTTCGTTGTCCAGGCTCTCAATAAAGAAGGAATCTAGGAAGTGTCCAGGTTGTAAACAGTATATCAACGAGTGTATGGCCATAGTTGGGTTGAGATTTGGGATTGTGCTCGTTGCCTTGGTGAACCTATCCATGAATTGTTAGACTGTTTTGCTTTCGTCTTGTTCCGTGTACTTTAGGGTTGTAGATGTGATGGGAATCGTTTTTGTGATTCGTGAAATAGGCTATAAAAACATGCTCAATGTTTCAAAAGAGTTAACTAAGCACGGGGCTAGTGCATAGTACCAATCTTAGGTTAGTCCGTCCAAGGTTGTTGGAAACAACCTATAGAAAACTCGCTCATGATGAGTATGAATACTAACCTGGATTTGGTAAGCCTTTAGATGTGTTGCCGGGTCGGTTGTTCCATCATACTTTCGAATATTGATGATGATTCCCTCAGGGATCCAAGCACAAGCTACTTTAGTCATCAATGGGTGGAAATTCCTAACATGGTCAGTCCTATTTCGAGAATCCTTGGCGTATTTTCGGGAAGCCCGACGTTCATGCCAACTTGTCTTCATGTTAGGGTGTGTAGTAAAATTCTAGGACTCTACTTATTTTGCGTCTCAAATGCAATATCTTCATATTTGGGTTCCAGTTTAGAGTCCCAGGAGCATCTATAGGTTTCTTTCCTCCGGTGCCAAGTTGACCTGCTTCGGTTTCCTTAAGTTTGGCGTCAGTCACAATCAAAGTGACGAGATTGTCCTTGGGTTCCTTCTACTTATGCTCGACTGACTCGTTCCAGTCTCCATGAGTCTGGTCGAGCTGGTAGGCTGCAATCTCGACTTCCTCGTGAATCTTGCCAAACTTGTGGGTTGTGGTCTCATCTTTCTTGCCAACCTCACTGAGTTGGCTGGTTGTGGCTCATCCGAGAATTCCAGGGGTCCTCTTTGTAGTATCAAGCCGAGGTCGATGAGATGACCCCTCATTATTCAAGTTACTTTGCCTTTGCTGAAGTTCCTACAGGTCGATTTGTTGTTGAGTGCATAATGCCTTCAAGCTCGGTCTTGTGTTGCCTGTGTGTTCGTTGTGTTGTTGTATAAGTGTTTGTACTTGCTAGTGGAGGGTCGCCACTTAATTGACTTCCATACGGAGGTAAAGTCGTGAAAATTTTTTACCAGGGTCCAATGGTGAGTGCCAAATGATATTGCTAGGATCTTAAGCGTGACTTTACGGATGATGGAAAGATCATAGTGGTGACTTTGAGAGCTCTTACTGGTCGAAATGAAATTCCTTGCTGTTAAGTAGAGGTAAATCCACCTGCAAAAGATTATTTAACGCTCAAGTCAATAAGAGAGCTAATGATCTTTATGAATATAGTGAGTATAAGTTATTATGAAGTGAATATTCCTTGGGGAACACTAGTTTTATTTATAAGATCAACATGGACCATGAGCCTTTGTTTCTATTAGAATAATATTTACCTCAAGCATATAATAACAATGTAGTTAATAGAATAATAAATAACCATAACACCAAATTGCAAAGATTAGTTATATTATGTGAATATTATCAAAATAGACATATGTTTGGCCTACTCCATAATGAGGAGGCTTAATGGTCTTTATTGGGACATGCTCTTTAATATGTCTAGTGGGTCAGATAGGAACAAAATCAAACCAATTTCACATAATCCCCAAATTCACTTTCCATTTCATGTAGATTTTGTGTTCCCAACTTGTTTGCCAGATTCATCCTTATTCAAGCTTAAACTCCTATTCATGACAAATAACCCTTCTGACACGTTAACCATTTACGCAGAAGGTTTGTTGACGCTATCAGCAACTGATAAGTGGTATAAGAATGAAGGAGAAAGGAACTTCGGAAAAGAAAAAAAAAAAAACTCTTTGGTTACTTAAAAAAAAAAAACTTATGATGGAGTTTTGGAAAGTATTTCCATATCCAAAACTACTTTATGATGGTTATTTCAAACTATAAAAAAATGTTTTGAAATGTATTTAATATTTTTAGGAATATTTATTTTGAAAATTATTTTATATTTCAAATGGGAGTGTTTTGGAATATTAATATATAATTTTTAAATTCTAGAAAAAAATTTCTTATATTTTGGATTGGATATTTTAAAAGATCTTTGTCAAATTCAAAAATATCTTTTAGAACATCCGATCTAAAAAAATATCAAAAATAAGGTGTAAAGATTTTTATTATATTTTTAATGAGATAATTTGAATAGTACAATAAAATATTAAATAAAAAATATAAAAATATCTCATGTTAAGTTAATTAACTAAATTTGAGATTTCATTCATTTGTCAGTTTTACTTTTAATCATTTAGGCATTAATGTGGGAGTTCTTTTCTGAACCTCTTTGTTCTTCAGAAAAAAATTATATAAAATAAAAAAAAAATTAGGTAAGTAATAATTACTATTTACCATCCCAAGTCTTCATGCATTTTCTTCTTTTATAATATTTTTTTTATTTATCAAATTTTAAAATTTGATTTAAGAGACTTATTAGATTTCAAAATCCAATTTAGAAATTAATTGGATTTCGAAATCTGTTTAAAAAACTCACTAAATTTTGAAATTCACATTAAAAACTCATTATATTTTGAAACTCAACTAATTTTAAAATTTAATTTAAGGAGTTATCGAATTTTAAAACTAGGTTTCAAAATGAGATAACTACGTTTATCTAATTTCAAAATTTGGTGAACTCTAATATAATATATTTATGTATTTTAATTCATATTATTATTAATAGTATTAATGATATAATTTTCTATCATTATTTTTATTTATTATAACCGAATTCATCAATGAAAACATATTTTATTCTTTAAATAATTAATTTAATTTATGGTGTTTATTCATACTTACTCATTAATAATAATTGATCTTCGAATTAATAATAAAATTTTCAAGGTACTGTGACACTCTAATAACATGTTTACATAATAATATAAAAATTAGAATTTATACTTTTACTAACTTTAATGTAATTTACGGTTCAAGGTTTTTTGCATTATCCTTGTTAGAAAGATAGTTTTTGCATTAAGAGAAAATTTAGAGGTGCATGAAGAAACCTTGAAGGTACAAGAAGATAGTTTTTGCATTAAAAGAAAGTTTAGAGGTGCACGGAGAAACCTTGGAGGTACATGAAGAAGCCCCTTAATAAACCTTGTCTATTAATAAATTAGTTTCACCACAGTTTATCTTAATAATTTTTAATTTATTTTCTTAAGCCACTTTAAGTAATTTATGAAAATAAGCTAAAATGCTACCTTTTATTTTCTATTACTTTTGTTGTTGTTAATTTATTTAAGATTTCTTTTTACCTCAGATAATTAAAGGTCATTTTATTTTATAACTTATCATCTAATTTCATCAAACACTTTCAATTTTATAAGTTACTTTACAAGATCAATGTGTTTTTGACTGAACTTATACGTTTGTAAGCTTTTCACCTACTTCATAAGGAGTTTTTAGTATAAGCAAATTTATTAGAGACAAAAAAAAAGGCAAGCATCAGAATTGCATACAACAACAGTACCATGTTTGGCTTAACTGCAGCTGAGAATGCTACTTAAACATATGTTCTTCATAAATAATACACAGCCAGCTGATATGGATATATAAAGCTGCTAAGTGAGGCATGGTTAACAACAAAATAAAGTGTAAGTATAGTGTGTTCATTTCTTCACTTAGAGGTTATAACCCTTTTCAATGAAAAATTCTTTAGTTTTTCTACATCTTGTACGATTTTGTATCAGAAGTTGAGTGAGTGAGTGGCATCGTGTGCAATGGAGTGAGGCATCTGTGTGCCCGAGTGTGTGGAGATCATAAAGAGATTAACAAGGATACGGTCAACAAAACATCATCCTAAAAGATGAGATCAGAAATGTCATTTGCAAAAACACCATTTCACAAAAATGTAAATAAATAAAATAAACGTTTGTGAATGAAGTTGCTGAATGCAGGTTGTTCTTCAAGAAGTTAAGAGAGAAATTTCACCACCAAATTTACAGAGTACAGATTCAGAGCGTTAGGATTGATCAACTTATGCAATCATAACCTTAAGCATGATACAACAGTTAAATACTACGAATTCAACCTGCAAAAATACAAAAGAGGACAAGAAACTATCACCACACACATCGATATGTGACATGCATCTGGGTGATTTCACCACTATAGGTAACTTTAACTACTTGGCCCCTCTCAAGTCCATAATATCGTGCAATTGCATCAGTCTTTAGCATGCGGGGAAGCTGAAAACACCAAAACTTAATATAAGAGTGCTTGTCTTGGAATATGAAATTTAACATTCATGCAAAAGTTATACTATGATATGTTCTCAACTATTATTATCACACAATTTCGTCTATCGATAGCACATGGAGAAGCTAAGAACAAGAAAGCTTAACATATATGTTCGACTATGAAAATAACACAGAATTTAAGATCCATAGAATAGAATACAATTTGTATATGTTTAATAGAAGAATGAATACAAATATCAGTATTCCATATGGCTAAGCACATTTAATCAGAACAAACATGTTTCCATCATTTCAAGAATAAAACTTATATACTAATTTCTCACCATTGGTTCATTAAATTCATTTTATTTCTTTTTATCATGTACTTTGGCAACAGACTTCTTCAGATCTTTTGACTCTATATGCAGAAGTCAGACACACATCAGCCCTGTTTAAAATGTTCTTGCTGTATCATACAGAACTTGCGGGGATATATTAGATAAGTCCTTAAAGATTGAGCAGATCTTAGCACAACACTCTTTCTAAATGCAGTGGAGTTTACAACTCAAGGTCATGCATTGGTTTTCACAATTACCGTGACGGAAAGTGTATATGTTTATCTATATTTGTATTTACTACAACATGATTAAGTACAACACTATAGCAGGCCACTACTTGAGAAACCACAGCAAAGTAGCACATATCTAGGCAACAATTGAGTCAATTATCAAAGTGTAAAAGTTTAGTTAAATATTTCAATGTGAAACCAATGCGATCTCCAACAGAAATTGGTTTCATTGGGTAAAGTCAAAATGCAACTTCGTTTTATCTACACATGACTGAATCTAAACTGCACAAGTTCACTGAAGATGCACCATAGAAAAATTAATAACTTAAATAGAAGGGTCCATATCCAGGGCATAGACAATTCAGAAAGACGAGGTTCGTGTCTGAGACAGGCTTTTCCAAATTGCATTAACTGACCTGCTTTTCTTCTATATTGAACTTCTTCAGGAGATTTTTCTTCTGCCTATCAGTCAGCACTTGATGCTTTGGCTTCAACACATGCTTTGTAATATTAACAAGCAAATCTGTGATCTGAACAGCAAGGAAAAAAGATTTACACGGGTTTTTGGGCAATAAACGAAGTTTTTGTCAGCATAGATAAGAAAATCAGTCAATAAGTTTCATATTAGAGGAAAATGAAATAATAGAGACATCTTTCATGTTATAGGTATTATTAAAAAAACAACTTAGTTGTAACAAGGGCAAGTGCTTGGTGGATCACAACTGAAGCAAATATGGGTACAAAGTGAAGCCATTCAGGATGAGATGCCATAGGTAGTCAAAATTTGCAAGCATCACAAAGGTAGACAAACTCCCAGTTTATGCATGACAGAATATCAGATATACTTGAAGATTGAATAAACAGGGACTTCAGTACATATATATTCATGCTTGACACACATGTGTTAAATGATCATAACAGTTTAAATAGCACAGTTTTCTATCACATGAAGAAATTTGTAAATTGAGAAGATTGTCTCGCTATATATGCCATGTATTGATTGGACCTCTCCTACTAATGAACTAAGAAATAGAATCCTGAAGTTTCCAAGCTTCTAATCTGTCTTCAATTAGCCAAGTAATTATAACCTGTTCTCCAACATACTAACCACTTTTAAAACAATTTCTGACTTCAAAGTGTACAAGGAATTATTTTCACTTTCTTCATCTTTCACTTCCACAAAGGAACAATTTCCTGCTGAACCTTATTCTTTACCACTTACATTGTACTGGCCATTTTTAAGTTGCATCTTCATGAAACTATAGACGTGTACTCCAATACAGTATGAACATAGAAATGCAGAAAACGGTGAGTGACAAAATTATGACAACATATGAAGTTAGTAAAAAATCATCACGTAGAGCACAATTTTTAATTATGAGATAGAATCAATCATTTGAAAGTTAGTGTCGGTAAATAAATACTATCATTTATCTATTTATTATTGTACACAGTATTTCTACTTATGTTCGTGTAAAATTCATAAAAGTAAAAAAATGTAGTTGAGAGTGTTCAGCTTTCAGAGTGTCCGAGTTAGATTGATAGCAAAAGCATGTGTGAGTTATGATCTGAGAGAAAGCCATGGATTTTGGTTAAGGAAAAAGCTCTTGCTTTCAATAAATCAACACTTAGTTTCTAAACTGATAGAAATCAAGAGGAAGGAGTGAAAAAGGGGAGAGAATCAAAGAAACCTCCTGCCGTGAAACCATTAACTGAATGACTTACTGAAATTTGATGGTTCAGCCACACTTAACAGTTAGGAGGACTTATGCACAAAACTCAATATCCTATCAACTTAACAGCTAGAAGGTTGTTTTGAAAGAGGGTCACAGCCAGAGTCTTGGCAGCAAAGTTAAGGTTTTAGGGGTGTTCACAATCCAATCCCAGCCACAAATTATAATTTTGCTAAGGTGGCTGCAATTTAAAACCTTGTCCAAAGCAGTTAAACTGATAGCTGAGCATAACTGAAGTGAATACTAGTATTACTCAAACACCACGGAACATCTGACATAGGTTTGTTCAACATGGTAACCACAACTATTTTAAGTGCACAGAGGTCAATAATGAAAACCGTGTCAACCAATCCTGCTAGAAATACAACATGCAGTTTTATATTATCCACCTAAAGATAGAACAAATAAAACGCAAACCAATCTGTAGAACATTTATGAAAGATATTTGAGATAGAATCACAAACCTGGAAAATTTCAACCTTGAAGGAAAAAAGTTCAACGGCTTTCAAGGCCTGGCTAGTAACATGACTCTCCACTATCAATATAAGACCACTCAAAGTGTCTCTATTAACAATCTGTCCCGCAATGTTCCGAATGGCAGTAACTTTCACAGAACCCGGTCCGCAGAAAATTACTAAAATCTGCAATCATCCAGAAACTGATTTTACTACAAATGCAAATTCTCAGTCATTTTCAGGTGATCGGTCCCTAAACTTCCTTTTGACAGAGAGATAGAAAGATAACTTTTTCTCTGAATACGTCATACATAATTTAAGTAGTAAAAAACACCAAGACAAATTCAATTTACAAAAAAAAAAAAAAAATTGGTAGTAAACATGTAATCACTTTCAGACTTAAACCTCAGGACAGAAATAACTTCACTAAATCAATAAGACCAACTTAACAAAATGAATTTCATCCAAAATAAATTTTGCTTCAAAGTCTCAAAAGTCCGGTCAGACAGGGTAAATCAAATGTGTCATGCAGATGAAAAAAAAAAAAAGTGATCGAAAACAAAAAAACCCAGGAAATATGACCATTCAGTAAACATAAGTAGATTCTTTACACCTGTAAAGTAGTAAAAAACACACTGCCAGTATATAAAAATTGAATTTTTCCGTAGATTTCAGGGAAAGACATTGAAATTGAGGGAGAAAGATAAGAGGGGCTGCGTTGGGCGGAGAAGAGATGAAGAAAAGGATACCCTTTTGGAAGGGTTGGTGGCGTGATTGAGGGAGAGGCGGAGACGGTCAGGGTCGGGGGAATGACCATGCATGTGGCGGAATTGGGAGAGAGAAAGGTCGATTTCGCTGGAGGGAATGGAGTAGCCTCTGTCTCTGAGCATTTCCAAAGTGGTTCTGCGAGACAAGTAGTATCTGTGACTTTCAACGCTGCCATCATCGATGAACTTACTCAAACACCCTTTCACTTGTTCTGCTTCTTCTTGTTCTTCTCCTTCTCCTCCCACTCTCGCCAATTCGAACCCGTTCTCAGCTGCCATCTCTCTCTCACTGTGAATCACAGCCACTTCTGTTCAAATTTTTCTTTTTATTTCACTGCTGATTGCGAGCATTAAATTAAAACTGACATATTCATTTTCATATTTCGATTTTTTGATGAATTTATTTAATAGATGATGAAAATATGAAAATTTATAAAAAAAAAAAATTATACCAGTACCAGTATAACTTTTAAATGTACAGAGTACTTGTAGAAAGTCCATATATTATGTATTCATTTTTATTTAATCTCGGAGAAGATCCAATACAACATTTTTCTCTTAAATAAATTGTCATAAATTATTCAATCACAATTTCAATATAAAAAATTTTTAATTTTTCTTGTTGTATTGATGTGAAATTTTAGTGTTTGTATATTTTAAAAACATACATATTATAAATGCAATATTTCTGTCAATAAACTTTAATGGTTACAATAGTAATAATAATAAGTAATACTATTATATTCCTTTTTTTAATATAACGTGGTTAGGTCATAGATAAATTTATATAAAAAAAGTGAGTATGTCAATCCACTGAATTGAACAATTTATGAGAATAATTGTATAATTAATTAAATAAGAATGTTATCATATTAATATGTAATATATATATATATATATATGGGGTTTGCTAACTTGCGTACGCCTGTTTTTCAATTGGTACATTTTAGCAATGTGTACCGGGTTTCAGTAGACAAAAATACCCTTATATCATGAATTCTAAGTTTTAAGGTTAAGGGTATTTTAATAATATTCATTCTCAAAATTAAAAAAATAAAAAAAGAAACAGGCAAACCCTTACCCACCTCTATCATTCCTCTCAACTCTTTCTCTTTCATCTCTTTCACTTCAACCTTTTCTTTTATCTGTCATTCTTACTCTAGCTCCAATTGAAAAAAAATCAGAAATACTTGTCTTATTTTAATAATTTTCATTCTCAAAACTAAAAAAAGAAACCTCAAACCCTTACCCACCTCCTTCATCTCTCTCAATCCTTTCTCTTTCATCTCTCTCACTCAAACATTTTCTCTGTCATCTCTGCACTAGCCCCAACTAAAAAAACACTCATTATTAAATAAAATGGTTAGAGAAAAAAATACTTACATAAATAAAAAAATTAAAGCACCTAATTTTTTCTTTATATAATTTTAAATAAAATTTCAAGATTTAGAATTTTTATTGTTTGATTTTATCGTTGAGAAATTTATTGTATTTTGATTTGTTTTTTCTTTAGTAAAGGAAAACAAGTTAATGAATTTCTACCAAAAAAATTTAAATGGTCAGGGAGAAATGTTATGTAGTAGTCTTAGAATGTAAAGGAAGGATGCTCATAAGTCTTGGTGTAAACTTTTTTCGGAAGGTGAATATGTCAATGACTCAACTCTTTACAAAAGTAAATTGTTTAATAATGAGTGTTTTTTTAGTTGGGACTAGTGCAGAGATAACAGAGAAAATGTTTGAGTGAGAGAGATGAAAGAGAAAGGGTTGAGAGGAATGAAAGAGGTGAGTAAGGGTTTGAGGTTTCTTTTTTTAATTTTGAGAATGAAAAATATTAAAATAAGGCAAATATTTCTGATTTTTATTCAATTAAGCCTAAAATAAGGATGAGAGAGAAAAGAAAAAGGTTGGAGTGAAAGAGATGAAAGAGAAAGGGTTGAGAGGAATGAGAGAGGTGAGTACGATTTTGGCGGTTTCTTTTTTTATTTTATTAATTTTGAGAATGAAAATTATTAAAATACCCTTAACCTTAAAACTTAGAATTCATGATATATAAGGATATTTTTGTCTACTGAAACCCGGTACATATTGTTAAAATGTACCAACTGAAAAACAGGCGTACGCAAGTTAGGAAACCCCTGTATATATATATATATTAGATACAATACTAGGATATCCAAAAATGAAAATATCTTGAAGTTGTTAATACTTTATAAAGGACCTGCGAAAGAAAGATAAATTTCTAAGAAGTTATTTATCAATAATATTCACAAGTATTAATTAATTGATTTAATGATCAAGATATTCTGTAAGTACGTGAAGTAGTTGAAAATGGTAAAAAAATTATATTGGACGTGTCATTCCGTGAAAGATGATAAATGGAAATTATAAGATTGTATAAGTTTTAGCAAAAGCCAAGATAAATGGTATAATTACTTTAGATTTTATCTATATATGGAAAAACAATTTTGTACTGGTACCCTTAAAATGGTCAAATAAAATTATGATTTATTTTACAAGTTTTTGACCTATCTTTACAATGATTTTTTTTTTCATTCATATATATTATTTATTTTCTATTTGGATTTACATTTTCAAAGGACTAGAGTTTTTATTTCAAAAACTCCTAAAATTTGTTTACATAAATTGATATGCTAAATTGAAAGTTATTGAATTAAATTTTTTACTGTGAGAATCATTTGGATTTTAACATAAAGTTTGTAGACAATCTACTTCTTCTGAGATTGGATCCAAGTGAAAGATTTATGATGAAAAATAAAAATGTCATTGTTGATATAGCAAAGAAAAGAGATTAAATGGAAAAGAAATAATGTTTTAGCTCTTTATGTGACCTAGTTCAACTATAGTTTTGTATGAGATTACAAGAAAAGAAATCAGTGATGCAAATTTTTCTAAATTTCACATCGGATAAAGATATTTAGACAACATTTTTTTGACAATATTTGAACATTGATTACGTGTCAATCTGTGATTGGTCAAAAATTACTCCACAATCAATAATAATAATCATAAATATTATTGTGGAGTAATTTTTATCGATGACAGATTGACACGTAATCAATGTTCAAATCTTATCAAAAAATGTTGTCTAAATATCGTTATCTTTTTACATCTAAGGTTACTAAGAAAACTAAAGAACAAAATTGAAAGAGTGTTAAAACTCATATTTATTGAGATGATCATGTATTTTGAATGAGGTTCAGCATAGTTAAAATTATATATAATGAAAATATATATATAATTTTAAAGATTTGAATGTAGTTAGTTGATATGTTAATCATTGAGAGTCAAATGTTAAGTTTCTAATATGGATATTATGGATATAATATTGTTATATATATATATATATATATATATATATATATATATATATATATATATATATATATATTAAACATTATGGAAGCATGATTATATAATTAAATGAATGGTTTGTTTCTAAGATAATGTGTAATATATAGTCTTTTAAATATAAATTCATTAACTTTTCTTTTAAAAGAAAAGAAATGAATAGACTAATACATTGTGCACACGTGTGCAACTCATAAAATATAATTATTTTATAAGTAGACAATAATATTACACATAAAATATACAGAGTAAACTAGGATTGATTTAAATTTTATAAATTTTAAATAAAAAGAAAATATATAAAAAATCTATTTAATATTTATATAATTTTTACAAGTCATGAAATTTACATTTAAAAATAAGGTTTTAATAGTCAAATCATATACAAATAATCACATATACGATCTTTGAAAGACTAGTGTATTGACTAATACCTCAGGTTCTATATGTGTCATTGCTCAATTGTTTATGTCTTTCACAAGCTATAGTTATAAAGTGTATAGGGTTACGTCCTTCTCCACTAAGCATGATAAAATAAATTGTATACTTCATAAGTCTGACTACTATCGACACTCTATATATGAACCTCTCTCGACTATCAGAACTAGTTGTTTTTATTTACATTATTTCAATAACTATTAGTCAGAATAATCTCATTTTAGTTAATATTTCCACATAAGGAATCACTACTTATTAATCCCATTCAATTCATATCACACTAAAACAAAATAATACAACTATTTTTTCATTTCGCATCATTCATATTAAACTAAAATATGTCATTACATCAATGCACATATATCATTCTTTTATACAAAAATCTTTGAACAAACTCTTCACAATTCAAACACATTTCAAAAAACAAGAAATTTAACAGATTCGCTTAACGAGTCTAGACTCACTTAACGAGTAACCTTTGGAAAGATACTCGCACAAGGACTAAATGACTTGTCCAACAGTCAAGCATCCCTTGCCTCTCAACCAAAACCAAATCTAACACTTGCTCAACGACCTACGGTTTCACTCAACGAGAAAATAATGAGACTAAATTTTTTAAAAAAATTGCCCAAGAAACCTGAAATGCCAAGCTTTCTTAATTGTAAATTATGCATTCTCATTCATCGAGCCATCTACTCATCCAAGTTCGTGCCTGCTGGCAGTGTACCATGGCCCATTTGTCAAGGTTTTCACTCAATTCCAATTGAAACATGCATAATTTTACTTATCAAATAGCTTTAGACAAATAAAATCATATATCACAGAATCATTTCACAAAGATCAGCAGGGCATACAACTCAACTCACATATCAAATCATCAATTCCAATAAGGCAATGCATACATGAAATTTATCATTCTAAACATATTTCAAATCCAATTCATTACAATTCAAGATCACAAAATTCACAATTCATTAGTACAATTAAATTTTAAAATAAACTTTCCTTGTTGTAGAAAGCCTTATTATTTTCTTATAGATGATCCTAAGCTTTATATTTCACAAATGTTTTAAAAACATTATAAAAAGAGATTAGGTTAATGATCCAAGCACATCCTTAGAATCAAAACAGAGCAAGATTCCTAAAGAATGTCCTAAGATCACATGCAAGACCGAGAATACTACATGCTTATAGATCAAACCTTTACTCAAAAATAGGACATAAATTGAATTTACTTTATTTGATAAATTGATCGGTTAGACGTATTACCCTTGATGCCAAAAGCACTAAGGTATGCTCTGATCTTGAAAGAGATTAAAGATGGGGTTTGAAATGTAGAGAGAAGATAAAAAAAGTAATAATGGAAAGGGTTCTAAAGAGACAAAGTCTTTTATAAAATGAATTTATTTCTATTAGAATACTAATTATAGATAACCTCATTTTATAAAACATATTTTTTAGTCTTAACCATTTTCTAGGTTCTTACATATTGTAGAAAACGCGCACCATAATGATTAGAGTGTAAGACAAAACTAAGATTGGGATGAATTGGTTTAAGTTAAAAATCGTTTTACTTTGAATAGATTTTTGCTTTTAAAAATTTATGTGATAAAACTGAAACTCTTGTGGTTCAAAAGCAAATAAGTAAAGTAGATTAGGGAGAAGAAGAACTACACATGTAATTTTTATACTAGTTTGAATCAAAAGATTCTACATCCACTAAATGTAAAAGCACTTTACAAAATGATAACACGAATAAGATTAGAAAACACCTTTTTTAACATATAATAAATGACCAACACCTTCCTTTGACACATAAAAGAATGAACAACTTGATTTTGCTTGGTAGAAAAACACCTCCAACTTAGACACACTAAGTAATAGCTTTCCCTTCTTTAAACATCGAAACCACAAACTTTCTTAAACACTCAAAGTATTTTAGACAATTCTATGTACTCTCTGCAAAATTTTAAGTTGTTTTTTTATGAAATATGAAACACAATATTTATAACCCAAGGTTCGAACTAGGTTAGAAGCTGAACAGACAGCTCCCAACTGTTAGTGCAACTGTTAGTGATAATCGATAATCCCAAGTGATAGTCGATGATCTCAAGTGATAATCGATTATCTTAGGTTAAAATAGTTTCATTTTGGGGATAATCGATTATCCCAAGTGATAATCGATTATCTGTAAACCTTGGTAATTCATGCTTTCGGTGATAATGAATTATCCTAAGTGATAATCGATTATTGCTGAATCAAAGTATTTTCTTAGTTTTATTGTGATAATCGATTATCCTAAGTGATAATTGATTATTACCGTAAGAATTCTATAAGTAGATATAAGACTTCTTTAAGTTATAATTGAAAATCTAAAGCTATTACAATGAAATCTACAACAAAAAGCTTTAACATAAATTCTTCTAGTCATGTAATTTGTTCTTCAAGTCTTTGAGTACATCATCATCAAAGTCTTTTCAGGCTTCAATCCATCTTATTGGTAACAATATTTATATTGAGAATTTATAATTGATGAATCATTTAAGATTAATAGATGTTACTAAACATAAATGAGAAATGAATTTGTGTTTTTGTTTTATTATGAAAGATCATTGGTGTGCAATTATAATTGAATCCAAATACCAAGAAGTTATCCTCTATATACCAAAACACTTGTGTAAACCATCAACTTCTTCATAATCAAAAGTTTCTTCTTGAGCCAGATGAGCTTGTGATAGCCTTTTTAGTATGCTTTTGGCACTTTCTCCATCCCAACGGTCCTATGCAAAGTGACTAAACCTTTGACAGTTGTAACACTTGACTTTCTTCTTGTCAAACTTCTTTTCTTTCCCTTCACCAGAACCTTGATTTGTCCTTTGTTCTTGGTAGTATCCTCTGACTCATACTTCTTTTTTGATTTGGAGCCTTTCTTGAAGTTTTTCTTTGATTTTCCTTCCGTTTGAAGAGTAGTTTGTTCTTGAACATGTCTCTGTTCATTTATGCAGATTGTAACTATTCACTTTCCACGGTATTAAGATCTCTAGTCACCTAAATTACAACCACCACATGATTAAGGTAAAGTTCTTAAAATTTCATCTACAACTTGTTAATCTATGATGTTATCCTTGCAAGCCCCAATGGCACTCACATGTTTTTATATTTTATCAAAATATTGTAATATAGTTTCATTTTTATTCATAGTCATAAACTTAAATTGCCTACATAATGTTTTAAGTTTTACCTTTATGTTTTTATCACCATCACCATAGGTTTTTATCAAAATCTCCCAAGCCTCTTTGGTAAAAGCAAATTTCGAGATTTTATTGAAAATTTTTATACTGACACATTGATAAATAATGAATCTTGTTTTGCTATATCTTTAGTTATGTTGAATTTCTCTTCTCTTCATAAATGAATTTTTCAATCTCAATAATAACTACTTTAGCTACATTCTAAAACGCAAAAATGATTATCATCTTAACGTGTCAATTATCAAACAATTTACCATCAAATATACGCAATCTTCCTTGTATTATTCCGAAGAATCCTACCATGCTTTCTTAACCAACCTAGGATGTCTTGCTATTTTCTTGTTCACAATAAGATAATGCCCATTTCAATCTTGAAACACACTCTTACTTTTTTACACACAACTCTTGGTCTTATTTACATAGGTATCACAAGCTTTATAACAACACTAATATACAGTACTCATGTCTCAAAGTTTGCCCAACTTTGAATTATTTGTAACTCTAATACCATTTAAAAACATATACTAACCAGAAAATAAAAGAATGAATGTCACTCATCTCATTAATATGAAAGCTACGTTATTACAATTTATATTCACCAGAAATATCAAAGCAACTATTACACATATAAAGAGAAATAACGGTAATATTTGAATTTTGCTTAATTCCTTACAATTTTTCTGTAAACTGGTTTAATAATTTTTTTTGTTCAGTGTACTTTTATATATAAGAACAAGAAATAATTCTAAGAAAATATTTTTAAACTTTAAATAATAGATTTGAAATACTAAAATCATATTTTTAATATTTAAAGCACTAAAGTTATATATTTTATTGTAAAAGCTAAAACCGAATTGATCTCAAACTTCAAGATTAAAAACATAACTAAAATTATTTTTTTTCTTTGTTTCTGTCATTAATTAACTTTAATTCACTGTATAAATTCTAAAAATCAAAGTCTTGATTAGTATACTTTTTCTTAAAATCCAAACTTTAAGGCCTATTATATACATGTATTTGGAAAATCTTGTAAATATGTGTATAAAAATTAGAATATCTCAAAACACTTTATTTTATATATATATATATATATATATATATATATATATATATATATATATATATATATTACTGACAAAAAAAGTCTAGTGATTAAGAAATTAAAATTTCTTTTAAGAAAATCATATTAAAATTATAGAAATATATTTTAAAGATCTATAACATAATGAGATTTCTATTTAGTGTACATAAATTGTATTTTTATTTTAGCTTTAACATTTTTTAAATCACAATATAAAATATATAGTAAAGAAGATCAATAGAAAAAACTAGCTAATTCTTTTTCGTCTAAGTTAAAAAAAAAACCATGTTATTGTATACACAGTTAATTTATAAATACTAAAAATGTTCAACTTTATGATTTATTTTTTTTATTACATATTTTAATACATGTATAATAAATACTAATTTAATTATCTTGTTTTTACATAATAATAATAATAAATAAAATAAAATAAAATAATAAATAATAAAATATATCTAAAAAGAAAATAAAACATAATAACAAAAATTCGAAAAGTGGCACTCATATTTCCACATTCTTCAAAATTTTATTTTACTTTTGATAATTTTTACCGACTTAAACTTATCATTTGAAAAAGAAAGTCTTAGCATTTGAGAAATTACAGCACATGCTTGCACAGTGATGAACAGTAAGAACTTCTAACCTACAAGATTTTCTAGAGATTTAGTAAATGCCAAAAAGTCCTAGAAGTTTGCAACTCTTCCACTTTCATAACGGAGAGACTATTAGAGTCACCGGGCTGTTATCACTTCATACTTATAATTGGGAATCACCTGCTCCATTGACTTTCATTCTAAAAGAAAAGATGAGTGAGATTAACAAAATTACCATGGAGTATCTAGTCAGTAAATAGTTGTCATTCACATGTTGGGACTCCCAAAGAGAGGCTGGCTTTGAATTCCTCTGCACCTCTTTGGGACCACCACTTCATGATTTCCGGGCCCAGTCCATAAGCCCAAGCCCAGTAAGAAAAGCTCATTCTTTTGTATTTTAAAAGTAAAACTTTTGAATTTAAGAAAAAACTCTTCCAAGTTCTAGAGTAATAAAAAAGTTTCACATTTTATGTATACTTCTTAAGAGGGAATTAGAATTTTCAATGGTTAACTAAATGAACAAACTTTGCTGTTATTTTCTACCAACATCTTCTTTATACATTTGCATTCATTAATTTAATTGCGTTGTTGGAAAGTTTGTTTTTTTTAAGAAAAGGGTGAGTAACAAGTTAACTTTTTTTTTTCACCAATAGGGTGAGAGTAAAGAATAACAATCCAGTAATCAACCAAAGGAATCCAAGAAGTATGACAAAGTAGAAGAAAATACATTCAGAGGAATATTTCAAAAGATGAATCCAAAAGCTTTACTTTTCATTTAACAGTTAATTTTGTATTAAATAAATTATTATACCTTATTTTTTTATTCTCTAAAATATTTTGTTTAACTTTTACCAATCCTTGTCATAGTGTGTTATTGTCTTCTCATTTCTTACTCAAATATCCTTTGACAAGAGTGATTTTTACTTCAAATTAAATATTTTTAAATTTTTTTCCTTAATCTTTTTTCTCCATTTCTAAGTAAAATTTTATGTTTTAAGAAAGTCATATGGTTTAAAATAATTTTGGATCAAAATATAATATTTTTTATTACAGTACAAGTTGTATTTGGGAAATATTTATTTATTGCAAAATTTATTATAGTATAATTTATAAACTTAAATTCTCATAAAGTTCAACTTGCCTCCTTCATAATTAGAAACATAAAGAATCTTTTCTTCTGCACACTTTTTACCAAGAGCTGGTGTTTCTCTTTTTATAACGTGACAGACTTATACTTGTGTCAGTACATTTTCTTTACTCTAGGGAAAACATACTTAACTTTTGATCATGAAATCATATGTAGGTGAATTTTCACCAACATTAGTTAATCTTAAATATGTGAACAATGTCAATCTCAGTCTCACATGTGAACATTGATTGATTTACACATCATTAGGATGATCTTGTAGAGAACTTCATGCACATGATATGTGAAAAGGACAATGTCTCATACTATTTAAGATATGCTTAAACATTGATGCTATGTAGCACTGTTATGAAAGGGTGAAGTAAAAATGTCTAGTTATAGTTTCAAATAAGATATTTCAATAAGCTAACCTAATGTGCAGTAAATTATTTTCTCAGATTCATCAAAGACAGAAGATCATAGTTCCAAACACAAACAATGCCGTGAACATGAAGATTGTACTATTGCAGCAAGATGGGGTCAGTCTTATGAAATCAACCCTGTGGTAAAATAACCTATTTTAGCTGAAACTGACAAAGCACAAACACTGAGAGACAACTCCAAAACCAGTAACCCCCACATATTGCACCTTCTGTTTCTCTCTGCTGAAAACCATGGTGCACAATTGTGGTGGTTCAAGACCTTGTAGTTTGTTCTGCCATTTTCACTGTTGAGAACAGTGACTTTCTACTTGCTAGCTTCCTTGATAATTGCATATTATGCCATAAAAAAACAAAAACAAGCTTCGCAGCTTCATAGATAAGACACTTGAAATTAGAAATTAAGCATGTCAGTTTTATTTTCTGCTGTTCAGAGGGTAATGAACACTAATAAAGCAAAAGTCTGACATAAAACAAATAACAACTGGGAGTACTGACTAAAAACAAAGGACGAAACTGAAAGGTGCATTCTTGGTGGTTGTAAATTCCACCCCAATGAATGAACAAACACAGCACCAACATGATCATCCAGGGTATGCTTGTGATCAATAATTGCTTTTCTGTGTAGAACATATGCTGAGAGAGTTCAACATCTTAAAATTGATTTTGATACAAAAATAGTCTCGGTGAATCTGGTATACCTGATTCACAGGACTAATTTCCATCAATCATGTACAGCAACCTGGGCATCTAATCAAGCCATTCTCATTGCAATCAGGACACCTTCTCAACCCTCCTTCTTGATGTTCAAACACCTTCCTGCTACCATTGCAATTGGGGCATGGCACAAACCTGGCATCCCCACAGTTGTCACAGACAAAGCCAGGCTCCTGGGTGGGGAATCCTTCCAACAGCCTTGCTAATTCTCCAGACTCATTCATATGCTTCAACTCATCAGCATTTCCCACATACTTCCCTCTGATAAAGACCTGAGGCAAGGTCACTGCCTTGCCACCAAGAGCATCCTGCAACTCCTTCCTATAGGATGAATCCATTGAGATATCCCTCTCATCAACCGCAACTCTGAAGCCCCTCAGAATCATCCTAACTGAACAACAATCCTCATAGGTCTTCCGGATCCCTCTCAAACTAGTACAATAAAGCACTATTCTGTCCTCAGTGCCAGGCAAACGGCACAAATTATTCTTACAAAATGAAAAAGAAGGAGAAAATACCAAAGGGCTAGACCCCATTGACCTGATATCTCTAGGTAAAGTGTTTCTACCAAGTTGCCTCGATGATAATGCTCTCCTGTAACTCCAAGCCACACTTGGATCCAACTTAGCAAGCAATGCTTCCTCAGATAAATGCTGCCAAAGTGGCTTCTTGGTTGATGCTGGAGAAGAAGAGTTTTCTGTTACTGTTTGTGAAGTTTTCAGTGACTCAAAGGAATCAAGCAGTTTCTTCCTTGCAGACCCATCGAATGCTGTGTACCTGCATGAACTTGGCTTGTCTAAAGTAGAAATGTTAGGAGGCTTCACAATTCCTTCTTGTGGCTCCTCTTCTTCTTCATCCAAGCCATCCATGAGTTCCCAAGTGTTGATGACCGAGTCTGGGGAGAGTGAGTGTTCTATCTCAGTTTGGTTTGAGGTTTTGGTGAGGTGGG
Organism: Vigna radiata var. radiata; assembly: GCF_000741045.1. Lineage (NCBI taxonomy): Eukaryota > Viridiplantae > Streptophyta > Magnoliopsida > Fabales > Fabaceae > Vigna > Vigna radiata. Next base: position 317,758 of record NW_014542916.1, read on the forward strand.
GTTGGTTTTTTGGGGTCAAGTTGGGGTCTTTTTGGTCAATGAGAAGAAGGGAGCCATAGGTGGTGGAGGTGAGGGAGACAAGGTGGTGTGTGTCGCCCTTTTTGATGGGAGGGTGATGGACAAGAGGCATTGGGAGAGAAAGGGCTCTTCTTCTAACCGGGGGTGAAGAATTGTTGGAGTTAAAGTGTGAAGCAGAAGAGGAAGAGAAAGAAGAAGAAGCAAGAGAAGCAGAAGGAGAGGGATCCTGATCTGGATAACTGTTGGCCACTATGGTGATGGTTCTTGAGGCTGAGCAACCCATGATTTCACAACGAACAAGGAGATGTGCTTTCCTTGCCTTTGCTTAATTGGTTTGCTTCCTCTCTCAAAAAGACACTTTCTATTTTTTCCTTCCCTCCTCACTCCAAACTTTTTGGCTTTGTAAAAGTCTTCTTTGGAAGACCTTTGTGAAATAATGATTGTCCTATAGTAGAGATAGAGAGATAGAGAGAGAGAGAGAGAGTTTTGGAGGCTTAGATTAGATGCAAAGGAAGTACATAAGGGAGGTATACTGTGGTGAGAGGTGGTAGAACGGTGCTTTCAAGTGGGTTGGAGGGGGGAAGTTGACGAGCATCAATGCTGTGTACAATTGGGAGCATCACATAGCAGTTAGGACCATTGTTTTTAAATTACTGATAAAGAATTGGTGAGGGACCATTTGTTTTAAGGGCATAACAAAGTGGTAAAAAAAGGGACACTGATCATTGGAAGATTCCTGTGTAATTTTGTAGGGTATACATTTTCGTATCAAAGTACTAAAGTTAAACTCTTTTTAGTATTGTAATCTATTTTCACATGTAAAAACAGAGTATTTGACTTTCCAGAACATGGTTAAATTGGATCTCCCAACCTCCCTCCCAGCTCCTGTTTTTCAAATGTAACATTAAATCTAGCAACATCTTTTTGTTCAGTTTGAAAGTTTTAATAATGTGCATCGTTATTAGCAACTACCCAGCATTTAAATTCCTTTGAATTGTTGCCAGAAAAAAAGAGGAAAAAGCGAAACCGACAAATGAATGGAACTTGAATCATTGGATTTTAGTAAAGATTGGTTTCGCCTAGTTAATAATTAAAAAAAAAAACACTGGTTCTTGCTAAAGTTGTATGTTTCTTAGGAGGAAATAGACAAATATAATAAATAACCAGTGATGTAGTCTAAAAGAAAGAAAAACTACATTACTGTTAAGTGTAATCACAAATCTCTTGTACCTTTTGATATTGGGTATACTTCGCTTGTTTCAACATATGAATACAGTAAAATCATGCTCAGGTCCCATGTGAAGTGCTAACATTTTTCTTAATTTAATGCATGAAGGAGTCACTATCAAGTGAAGAGAATCATAAAATATTCACCGGTGCTTAAATAAACAAGCTGTATATTATATTCATTAGCAGTGATTTTCATAGGTAGAGAAAATTGATTTGGTTGGACACATCTAACTTCTGCTTCTGAAAACAAAGAAAAAAAAAATCAAATTATAGAACTGATGATAGTGCTGGCAGTTAGAAGCTTCACCTTCAAAACCAATACAAGCAACCCAAAGGTTGGGCCATTTAAAAGCTTAGGACCAAGGATTTCATAATCAGTCTTTTCCTTTTCAACTTGAAGTTAATTTTTAATGAATTTCAAGTTTTAAAACCAGGGATGCTCAATCTTGTTTACTTTTTATATATGATAGGAAGGTTGGTCATGTTTGATGACATTGCTAAAGTGGAATATGGACTAAAATAAATGAATGAGGAGGGGATCATACATCTTTTATATGGATATATGAAAATGCATCACCAAAAAGAGAAAGAAGGGAGATGAAACAATGATGTTGATTTCTTCGGTAGCTATAAGGGGGAGAAAATAGTTGAATGGTGATTAATACACAATCAGAAGATGCATGTCACTTATTTTCTGATACAAAAAAGGTGTGAAGGCAATAATGAGAAAAAAAGAAGAAATATTTTCTACTTATTTTCATTTTCCTGGGAAGGTTTACCTTGTTGAGTGGTGGCAGCTATTAATGTGTCAAAGAATAGCTAAATTCGATGATAGATAAATGAGATAAAGGGATAAGATGTAACTGAGCCAGATGTCATAAATAGTCATAACTACCAGTCAAAGTCCTTCTGCTTACACTTCTCATCCAATTAATAGTGAATGATAATAGTATTCATTAGCATGTAGGTTCCTTATTATAATCATCAACCATTAACATCATCAATCACATGCCTTGTTAAAGGATTATTGGCTAGTTAATATCTAAATTGATGTTGTTATAAGTATTAACTGATAAAAAATAGTTAGTTAAAATATATGTTGCTACCCTTTTTCTAGACAGATCTAAAACGCTTGTTAGCCATAGATATTGTGTCACAAAGTGTAGAGGTACACCTTGTGAAAAATGAAAGTTAAATTGTGATAGAACATACATCAGTGTTTAAAGTAACAGGAAATCCTTTGCACAAAGCAAATGCTTTTAGGCTAATGACAAAGTTGGTACCTGGCGTGGTAAGAAATGACAGAAGCAAACTGAAAAAATTTGAAGGAAATTGGCATTATTTCAACCTCAAAATAGATTGAAACAGACATTTCATAATTAAGGACCACATGGTAGCCAACCGGGGCAGGTGACACCGAGACCACAGGCCACAACTTCATTGTTCCCATGCGGCTCTTAGTTGCTAAAGTAGCTGTCTCATCTACTTTGTTGCTTTACTCAACCCTTTTCAAATTTCGAAAGAAAGGTTCTAAAGTTACTACCTTCTTTGTATGGTCTAGAAAATGTTCAGCATGTGTTATTTGCCTGGTTATGTTAGTTGTCATCTGTAGTAGCTTTCAGATCACTAGTAAACTTGGAAAACAAAAGGGGGGACAGAGAAAATGTCTTTAGACTAGTATCTATCTCTCCATTGTATTTCATCTCATAGACATTAATACAAACCTTGCTGAAATTGAAGATTGATTTTTCTGGTACACTAGCAGAACTTCTGTAAGCTAAAATAAAGTAGTGCTATTCTGCAAAGATAAATTGCTGGTACTCATGAGCTATTTTGGGAAATTAGCAAACCTCAATAGCATTCCTATTACATAGTAACACAACTAAATCCGTTAGGCATTCAGGATATGTCATGACATTGATGAACCTGAGCAGACATGGCAGAGTTCTTTCATAGATTCCAAACAATCTGGTAAAATTAATAACTTTGACAGAGCATGAGTTTTCAATGAGCCAATCTGGTAGAGCTATTAATTTTTACAGCCCTTAAATTGATGTTTGGACGACTACTCAAGATTGTCAAGGTATTCTGCTAAGAGTTAAATTTGGTACAGTTCTTGACATGCAGTCTTTGAATTGAAAAGGGATCTTAATTGGTGCATGCTGTCAGACTGAAGGACCAGATTATTACAATACACAGTAACAGAATATTGAAATGAATTTCCTACTCCTCCATACACATTTTAGAAGAGTTTAGCTTGATGACAAAATGTGAGTGCATAATTTACTGACATTTCTAATCCTCCAATCTTCACAATCAATACAGAAGTAAGTAATTTTATCTCGCATTCCATTTGAATATGGAAAAGGGTAGTAATATTTTGAAATCCTCAAATACATTGCACCCCTTTTACTTTTTTACCTTTTGTCCTTAGTTTTTTCTGCTTTATTGCAGTTTTCTTTATGATACAGCAAAATTGCATATAGTCTTAGAGATTATACTCCATTTGTACAGTGTAAAAAAACTGACTACTGCGTCCTATCTATCCTTTCCCTTCTTGACATATTAGGAGATTTGGCAGCCATTGTAGGAGAAAATAAATAAAATTCTTTGAAATAATTAGTTACCTTCAAGTTTGGTCCTGTTGTGCTGTATTTAATATTATCTAGGGTATACAAACATGGCCTAACTAATGAAATGTGTATCAAATTACCAACAACAAAAGTCAGGAGAATGAACCACTTTATACATTTTGGTGACAAGCACATCACATGGTAAAGTGGGTTGAACCACACCAAAGAAACAGAAAGAGCAATGACAAAGGCTCAAGCTGCTTTCGATTTCATGTGGGCTTATATGCCTGAAAAGTTGAACCTCCTTTTCCTCCCCAAATTTTCAAAATACCTTTACCACATTCATTAGTTTCAATATCAGAAAAATTACAATTGCTTCTTGCACGTCTCATCAGTACTCTTGACTTTCTACGTCACAATGTTTGAGGATTTGTTCTGCTTTCTAAATAACAAGTACAAAGCCAATCAAAGAAGAGATTATTATTATTAATTATTATTATTATTGAACAACATCCAGCTTATAACATTTTTCTTCATTTTCTTCATGCAGTGTTAACTTTCTTTCTCTTCTCCATTTTTTCTCATTGTTTGAAACAGAGTTGTGCTCTTATCCTCCTAGACAGAGCCAAACAACCTCACGGCGGAGCAAACATCAGAAATACATAAATAAAAGATTAAACGAAAACAACGGTGAAATCTACACCTAAAAGAAAAGCAAATAAGAAGGTGGAATAATAGGGTTATTGCATAACAGACCACGAATACGTGACTCGGTATAATTCAAGTGTTGATAATAGGGTTATTTAATAACGAATTTGAAAAAAAAAATATACAAAGAATTATTTTTTTTTTAATTTAATTTGAAACAAAGTAAATTGTTTTTAATATTTTCTTGTCATTTTTTTAAACCTTTCTTAGATTACAAATTTATTTTAGTAACAAATTTGTAATTACAAGTGAAATCATACATAAAAAGATTGCTATAAAACAATGTTATGTTTCTGATTTTATTACAAACTCAATTCAGTTTTCTAATTTTTTGATTTAGTTAAATTTATTATTTTTATTATTTTTTAGTTCAATTTTCTCTTCTTCTTCCAAAACCCTAAGACACCAAAGGCTCTCCATTCTTCCATCTCACGTAAGAACAGCCACTGCAACATGGCCGAGGTCATCGGCAATCTCCATTCTTCCAAACCCTAAGACACCTTATCTCCCCAAATCGAGAAACTTTTCTCACTGCACATAAGCCAAATGTGAAATGGCTTTTGGGTATTGTTCTGGTTGGTTATTTTTCGTGGATGCAGTGGAGCTGGAGAAAAGTAATGATGAGGAAGGGGGAAACAGTGATGTAGAGAAGATGAAATTAGACTGGTGTGGTGCTGTTAAAATGAAATTAGACTTTCACTAATCTTTGAAGACCCCTTACCAGTGGTGGCGAGGACAGCAATTACAGAAAATGTTTGATTTAGTTTACATGCATATAAAGAAGAAACATTTAAAGTTTCCACCCTCAAGCATCCAAAGACAGGATAACAATCCTCCCAAATCTTCAACATACTTACTAAAGAAAAAGAGAAAAAAAAAAAAAAAAATTAAAGAGGCCCTGTTCTTAGTGCATTGTCTAGATCAGAAATGAGATCATTCACATCCTCAATCCCCACAGATATACGTACAAGATCTTCAGTCAAGCCTCTGGCCTCACGAACTGCAGAAGGTATGCTTGCATGTGACATAAAGCACGGCATGCTGATAAGGGACTTAACACTCCCTGCCAACAACAAAAATAACAAGCCCAATCAACCTCTCTCCATGCGCAAGCACACATCAAAATTCTTTATTGCTATCTCATTTAACATCTTACAGTTATTTCTGGAACTAAATGAATACAGTTTAAATCAGTAAATGAACACAAACTGTTGTTGCTGCATCATGGAGATTTCCATCTGGTAAAGTACATCTAATGATGTCTAATCTAAACAATATTATTGGTTTTTGATTAACAATGCCACTTTAGGTCTGTCTTTTGATTTCCACTTTTGAGTAACATACTTCATAGTCACTAATGCCTAGCTAGTATTCATATACAATATTGAACTAAAAGGCCCGTTGAGAGAACTGTTGAACTTCATACGAACTGATTTTTCATTAAAGAACTGGTATCCTGAAGAACCTACCAGATATAGTTGTCATTTTAGTATTACCAATTGAAAACTCACTTACCAAAGCTGACGGTTATGCTGAAGAATTTGGTAGTTTCAACAATATGCCTTGAAAGTGCCAGTGAACCAGTCAAGAAGCTAAGCACAGATCCTGCACCCTTTGCCTGCAATGAAAATATATAATAAATTGCGGCCACAAAGGAGCAACAATCTTAATTTTAAATTATACCATACCACACCTGAGAATAATGTAAATCACGACCGGGATGATCAGGCAAGCCAGCATAATTCACTTTCTTCACTCGAGGATGGGAGGCAAGGAACTCAGCAATCTTTTGTGCATTATCCTACACAAGATTTCTATTCAAAATTGACATCCATAAACACGCATATATGATCACCATAAAAGACTGATAAGCCAATTGAATCTGGGACCCAAAATGAAATATCTTATTCTGCACAAATTGAGACCATTACAATTTAACAACCAGTCTCCAAAAACAAATTAACATTCTGGAGCAGAAGAATTAATTTCCTAAGATCTACAGTTTTAAGGCAGATTAGAATCCAATTCTGAACTCTAAATCCGAGAAACTATGATAATTTAACAGATAAGTGAGAAAAGTATGGGAATCATTAGACTGTTGATCAAAATTATGATTAGTTTCATGCACGTCTCATTATAACACCATTCAAGCATGTAATTATATTGTAAGGATAAACAAAGTTTGACTGACTATATGAAATTTTTAAAAGACCTAATTAATTAGCTTCGAAATCATAAGTAAAAGTCAATCAAAGATTTTAGAAATATGTTAAGGAATAAGAATACGTGAATAATGTGCAGCAGAACCCCAAATCACCAAGCACGCAAGCAATTACTGAAAAATCTTTAAATATTCAAGCAAATGACTACTGAGTTGGAAAGAGAGGGATCTATCCATCCACAAAACTGATTCCAAAAAAATAAGGGAATATCAGAATGAGAAATAGACTGAGAAAGCAATTTTCATTTTGAGAAAAACAAAAGGGTAAACTTCCCAACTGATAAAATTCACAAGGATACAACTATTCAATGCCTACTACAATATCCTTATACCACTTGGTGAAGTGGACTACATGGATCATACAACACCATTCGCTCAGTTAAAATTCAAATTACCAAGGATATCATTAACCATTAGATCCGTTTCAATAAATTCCTCCATTGTCCTTTTTAGTTCCCCTCTATCTCTTTTCATAGGACCCAAAACCATGTGAACTTCTGATAGACCTTGGAGGGTCTATGAAAGGAGAAGGAAGAATATTCCTGATAATTAGTAGTGTAAGCCTAACTGTATTAAACAGTTAGAAAGGGCGGGAAGCGTGGTTGAACATTGTATAAATACCAGAATTGTGAGTCGGGGGAGGGTGTGGATGTTTGTACATTGTTACAACAGGTTCTGACCTGTGGAAGAGGGTTATGCCTCTGTAGAGTGTAAACACATACCATTCTTTCTGTTAATAATACACAGATTTCCATTTCCCATTATACCCTCATATCTCAAATACCCATTTCCCATTATACCCTTATATCTCAAATACCCTATATCCTAACAACTTCCCTCCTCATTTGTGCTTCCAGTGGCCTTCATTGTACATACCTTAACCATTTCTTTATCTTTTTTCTCAATAGGTGTCACACCAACATCTACTTGTGTACCATCAAATCAAACTTTGATGAAACCCTGATTAAAATAATCCTCATTCTGTGTCACTGTCAATCAGAGATCTTTTTATGTATCATCATCATTTTTAGCAACTTATCACAAAGATTGAACTTATGGTACTTGGAAAGATTCATGTGTATTTTACTCAGAATATATTTCAGCCAGTTGTATTCTTGTTCACTGGACTAATCATTAAAATATATATTTAACTATTAATAATGACAACCAATACATGCCCTAATATTATTATACAAATAGTAGAAAGTTGCACCTGTTGCTTTTCTACTCTCAGGGCCATTGTCTTGATTCCTCGCATACAAAGCCAACAGTCAAATGGGGCTAAGCCTGAACCCTCCGCATTCTGCAAGAAATACAATTCCTTTCCCAACCTTAAGATTGACAAAAGTAGATAACCATCAGGGAGGAGATGTAAAGTGAATGCCAAGTACATCCAGAGTAATTTAAAAGAATAATAATAAAAATGAAAACTTCATTACAAGAATAATTGCAAGTAGCTTATGAAAGATCAAAAGTCTATGATTAAACTTTTGCTTAATGAAGCTTGTAAAAAAAACAAAAAGGGATCGAAAAAAATAGCTGACAAGGGTATCGTTACCAATTTTGAAGGAGCTTAAGCACTCAGAACTTAACAAAGCAAAGGGATTAACTCCTTCTTCCCTTGGTTTTTCTCATTTAAAACCAAGCTCGTGGAACTTTTCACTACATACCTTAAAAAAATTATTTACTCAAGCATTTCAAATATGCATCAAATCAAATTCATCTTGTAGAAAAGCTTGCCAATATTTACTGAACCATTTAACATATTAACAGACAAAAGCATTTCCTCAAAATACAAATAAAAAGATGCTATTCAATTAAATTTAAACCACAGCATTAGTGAAAATGAAATATAGACTGACAAGTTTAAATGACAAAAACAATAAATTAATATCTTTAATATCTGAAAAATTGAGAAACATTAAAAGAGCAATTACTTTTCACCCTTCACAGCAAGCACACCAGCCATAATGTCACTATGTCCACCAATAAATTTTGTAGCTGAGTGCATGACAATATCTGCAGCGCAAAAGTACCAATCTGAGTATACTTTGGGCAGAACTAGCCTTGTTGAGATTATCTTTATATGTTCCTTTATGCATTAAAATATAAAAGAGTGAAAAATGGACTTTGCATTATATCATACTCTTCACAAATATTTCTATTTAAAATGACAATAGAGTAAACATTACAGTTAATATATAGTGCTAAGCAACCAACAAAATGGATATGTAATTTTGTCATTTGTATATTTGGGTATGAAACACAAATACCGAAAAACCAGTACAAATAATGAAGTACATTGCATATTTTTCACTCTTAGTCTTTGAGGAATTGGAAATGGTTTTCAATATTTCACTCCTCACATTCCACCTTCAATTTTCTTCTGCCTGTGTTAGCAAGCATGTTTTAAAGAAGCGAGTAGATATATTTATACTCATTAGCTTATATAGTAGCTAATACCTGCTCCAAGTTCTAATGGTCGTGACAATACAGGTGACATGATACTATTGTCCACTAACACAAGAGCACCATGAGAATGAGCCATCTCTGCTATTTTCTGGACATGAATTAAGAAAGGAGAAAGAAAAAGAAATTTCATATTATTGAGAGTAAAACCATTTAATGTTTCAGATCAGAAGTTCATATCATACATACAAGAAGAGGACTTAAATTTTAAAATATGTTTGATATCAGATACTACAAATAATTAAATAACAAAGTACTGAAGCTAATAGTAATTCAGGGATAAAAAATGTCCTATAAACTATGAAGGACAAATGTCTAAACTTTACTGAAATTGTAAGTTATTTTCAACATAGAAAACATGATTTATAATTAAAAAGTAAAATATACAGCCATACCAATTACAGTAAGAAAACTACTATTGGCAGGTCTGCAAGTTTCAACATTGCAGCGACCTCTTATCTAGGTAGGAAAAACTGATGGAGAATACACTTATTGCTGGCAGTCATAATTAGATATACAGCCTGATAGATATTAAAGTCAGGGTATTAGTTATGGATTATTATTATTTATAATTGTAACACTGTAAACATAAGGGAACAAATTATCATGTTTGCTGACGTCACTATATATATATATATATATATATATATATATATATATATATATATATATATATATATATATATATATATATCCCTTTTTATCATATTTTTGGAAAAGGGAGAGTAAGAAGAATCAGAGTGAAATGCCTTATTAAAAGACATCAATTCCACAGCATGTCCTGAATACCTAGAAATAATATTCCTTGGAAGTTGACATTTCAAATTACAGAAACTTCCTCATAGTTTCTTAGGTGTAACACTTAGTGAGATAAAGAAGACGACAACATCAACCACCATAGAAAAACTTAATCAATACCAGTCAGAACTACAAAATATGACACCTTACTCGAATATCAGAAATTTGTAGCCGAGGATTGGTTGGACTCTCAAGCCACACAAGCTTAGTCCTGGGTCCAATGGCAGATGCAACCTCATTCAGATCACTTGTATTTATCCGTCTGCAAAAACAAGAATTAACCTCACATCATTAAAAAATTTGTACTCCATGGAACCAACAAAGTTGGTTGATATTTTATATAATTAATTACCCAATCGACAGTAAATAACAAAGCATAACCAACAAATCAGACTAACTTCACCACAACTCCAGTCCTTGGAACTACTTGAGACAGCAACCTATCTGAGCCCCCATATACATCATCTCCAGCAACAATTTCCTCACCTATATGTACATTGCCAGGAGTAAATAACAATTAACTGTCATGTCTTTTTAAAACACGAAAATCTGTTTGCAACCCCACAGTTCAGGAGGAAGTTTTCTATGTAGTCTGTTCTGGTTTTGTTATGTATCTGACACAGGACCAATTGACGAAAAAATGTAAGAGTGATAAGAACAAACTGACAGAGGCCCCACAATAAAAAAAAAAAATGTAACACTATATCACATTGTGCACCTCTTTGATTTTTTTTAGTAAACTTATAATTAAATCACATCTATAATAAAAATAACCTTAGACTCTGTAGCTTCTCGGTAAGTAAACTAAGCTAAACTAAAATAACTAACAATGAAGATGGATCAGATTTTATCACACTGAAGAAAGAAAATGCACCAGTTCCAACGAGATGAACAACAGCAGTCAAAGCAGCCATTCCGCTGGTGAAGCACAAGGCTCTATCTGCTTTATCAAGTTTTGCCAGTAAACTAAGAACATAAAACATGCAAATTAAAAGAGGATGGACAAAGAAACATAATATGAAACATCATAGTTGCAACCCAAAACGAAACCAATCACATCTTTATCAAACCTTTCTAAAGCATCCCGAGTAGGATTTCCACTTCTAGTATAGTCATAGGGACCGTTTTCTATTGCAGAAGGCTGCATAAAGAAGAGTATAAGACACAAAATAAGCTGACGCATGACAGCTAGAGTTAGTTGTGAGAGTTAGCTAATTCTGTTAATAAAAGTTGGATATAAATGGCAAATGGATTGCCATTGGACAGTTAGTTTTTTCATAATCCAGTTTTGTAATTCTTGATCAGTATTCAATATACTTCACGGAACTTTTCTTCTCTTGGGTTCCGTGTTTCTGATTTTAGTTCTTCCAGTAGAATAGATTCCTAGAACTAGCAATTATCACATCATAGAGATGTTAAAAGAAAGACATTTAATAGGGAAGCTTAACATACTAAATACTCACGGGAGCATCATGCATTGATCAAAGATACAAAGCTATACAAAGCTTCACCTGCTTGAAAGTAGCAGTTTGGTAAAGTGGGGGGCTAATTGCTCCAAAAGGATCAAACTTGTTCTCAAAATTCATCACTATCGTAGAGATACTAGGCTCCCCTAAATCCTCTTCTGCAAACAGAAATAATTAGCATTTATACGCTAACATATGAACCCTATATATGGATTGAGCTCAGGACATACAGAACATACCACTTAAGCTCACGACAGCATCGTCCACAAAAGATGATGATGACGACTCCACCTCCATCTCTCTGTTATCAACCAAGCAACTCAGCTTGAACCCCTCAGTAGACAACACTCTCTTGGTACTGAAATTTTCTGACTTGTTAAACCCCAAACACTCCCACCTGGTTGTAGCAGTCGAGCTCTGAAACACACCATGCCAAGGAGAGAATACGAACCATTATACAAACGAAACTGGATCGTCATCATTGAGTGAAAAATATGATTTTGAAACATGCTTTGAGCTCTTCAAAGAAAATGGGTCATCATGGGGGAAGTCCACAATTATCATATCTACAAGACTTCAATTTTTTGTCTGCCATTTTTGCATTTTGCCCCAAAAATGAAAAGTGTATTTTCTTGCACTCTCTCTCAAATAAAATAAAATTAAAAAAAAAAAAAAAAAACGTAAGGGAATTTTTTTTACCTGAGCATAACGATCAATGACGAGTGACTGAAGGAAGGGCTTCAGAGAAATTGCAGAAGAAAGCATTATTGAAGTTGATATGTTTGGAACTGTACTATGATGTTGTCTGCGCTTGTGTTAGCGTTGGATTGTTCGATTTCGATGTCTATGCATTTGGTCGACATTTCGGTGTGTGGGGGACTTTATAAGAATTTCATTTGGTGAAAATTTGGTTCATAATTCCCAATTTTGTTTTGTGCAAATAATGTACTAATTTTAGAAAATTTTAATTTTTAAATTAAAATTAGATAAAAAAAAATTGGCTGTTTTAATTTCGCTCTTCTTTTCTCTGCTGAGGAGAGAATAAAATGTGACAGTGGAAGAATGGTTTTTGCCATTGATGAACTTTGCACCTCGTCTATTTCATCCTGCACTCTCAAATATACATATTTATACTTCATTTATTAAAGTTAAAACAGAATTAATGATGATTTAACGATGTCTTAACCATCAATCATCCTTCTAACCACCAACTTTTTTCTTATTGTATAAATCACCCCTCTTTCCCTCTTGCAGTTTTCACTTGTATCACAGTAGCATTTTTTCAATGTTTGATTGTTTTCTAGGTTGAGAGTTGAGAGGTTAGAGAGTGTAGTGGTTATGTTGTGTGTTGGTTGTGTTGTGGATATTGGACGAGAAAGAAGGTGGTCATAAAAAGTTCTTCAAGAGGTTAATTTAATATTTAAATACCATAACCGCACTTCGAACTGTGGTTAAGTGGTAGTGCACTTCCAACTGCGGTTTCATTGTGCATCTTAAAAATCATAATCGCACTTCAAACTATGGTTAAGTGGTGGCATACTTCCAACTGTGGTTTCATTGTGCATCTTAAAAACCATAACCGCACTTCGAAGTGTGGTTCAGTGGTGGCGCACTTCGAACTGTCATTTTACTGTGTATACTTTATTTTTACACACTTCAACCGCATTTTGAACTATGGTTTATGAGTGTTTCATTTTCGTTTATTGTGCATAGTTTTTTTTAACCCTCCCTATGTATTTGACATGTTTGCTTATGATTAATGAATGTTTTCTGCAGAGATTATTTTAATCTCCCTATTTTGTACTAAATCCTGATGTTCTGTGCATAATTCTCCTTTTTGTTGTCCCTTGTTGTCCCTTGCTGCCAGTGTTATTGTGATAGAATGAATGGTTGTGGTGCAGAAATCTTTTAGGTTCTGTTTCTTATAGATTTGGATTTGCATTCATAATAAACTTTATCTAAGCCTCTCTAAACTGAGAGTGATATTTAAGGAGTATATGTTGATACTAAGAGTGATATTTGAGGAATATATGTTGATAGGATATTATTCATGGTCTCGGGGTATTGCAAAAGCAGTAAGAGAAGGGGAAACAAAGTCTCGAGTTGCATGAGAGGGAATTGTATAAATGAGTATTTGGGTGGAGAAATAAGGGGGGTTGTTCTCGGGTTGAATGGTAGGAGAAAATTAAAATGAAGGATAAATGGGTTTGAAGGAGAAAGAAAATCAAAGAATGTGTAGTTTACATTGGGTGGACGAAGTGAGTGGAGAGAGAAAAGAAACCTTTGCATGGAGTATTAAGGACATTGGTTACCTTGTTTTGGAGTTGCTACTGGAAGTAGGTGGAAGTAGGAAAAAAGAAGAAGAAATATTGTGGTTGTAGAGAAGATATGAGTGTAATAGAATGGTGATGATGTTGTGTTTATACGTAAGTAATTAAGAGAAACGGAAGAATGGGGTATTGGGTTTTTAGTTAAAAAAGAAAAAGAAAAAGAATTAAATAAAAGTAAAAAGAAAAGAAAGAAGAAAATTGTATTTTTAATAAGTTAAGAATGAGTGTAGAACCACGGTGAGGGTGTTTAATCCTTTAAATGGTATTTAATTTAGAACCACGTTGAATTTGTATGCGGAGATAATATTCCTCTTTCATTGTCTTATTTAATTTAGAATAAGTTGCGAGAAGGCCAGTACCGATGTTAAATCAACTTCATCCGATTTGTCATCCATACATTGTCGATGTTGTTGTCGATGGTCATTGCAGTTATTGATGCATTGTTGCTTTGTTGGGTCTAGGTGAAGAGGCATGGCCTGTTATCCAACATGACCTTTATGAAGAACTAACTCAGTCTCATGATGAATACGCAAATTTAGTAAGAAGCTACGATCAATTCGAAGAACTACGTCAGTCATTGATTGTCCACGATCGATCACAGGTATTTGTTAAGAACCTCATTAACATTACCTAATTGTTATTTTGTATTTGTTTTCATAAATATTACCTTCAACCATTATAGGTTAATGCTAAGAAGTGAATGATCATACCGGACATTGGCTATGCCATTGTAAATAGATACAATGTCATCTTATTATGTTTGTCGTATGTTCAAAGTTTTACCATATTCCCACTACGCACTCCACCGCCTACTGATATTAGACAACATTGGATCTTATGCATTGGATTTGTTAATGGATGTCATTTCGTACAGGTAAACTTCCATTTTTATTATACCATAACCATTACCCATTATGATTCATTCACTAATATTAAGTTTCCAGGTTCAATTAGAAGATGGTTATCCGTTACCCATGGTGGACATCATTTCCTCAAACCATTGTTACCCACAGGCGCGAGCATGGTCATCATTTTATACACATAGGATGCAATCATTTATGGAGTTAATAGAACTTACGTAGATCTTGGAGAAGACTGAAATGAAGTTTGTTATATAGTAATTTATTTTTTCAATTGTAAATATTTTTTGTACTAATTCATTGTTTTCAATTGATTGTCGTATTAATTGAATTATTTGAATCGTGTCTCGTTATATTTTGATTCAACGAAGGCGGTTCATATTAATGCGTTCAAAAAATTAGAAATAGTCAAAGTATGGAAACCATACAAAAATATGCATTATAAATACTCAAAGTATAATTAAACATTACATAAAGAAGCATTAAAAAATAAACATATATAACAATGTCCTTTCAAGAAAATGATGCTCGTCCACACACATGACGAGCACCTTTACTAGTACTAGCCTCATACTCCTCAACGAATCTACGAGAAACATGTAGTGTCTTAGTAGTACACTGATAAACTACAATGCCCTCTATTACGTCTCGACAGGTTAACATGCTCTGCAGCATCTTGATCACACGCCTCATACCACCCTAAAATGAATATAACAAAATAAATAAATTAACTATGTAAACAAAAAATTGATATAATAAACAATCACACTCAGTTTCATTACATACCAACAATCCAGATTACGGCGACCGTCTACAACAAACTGAGGGAACTGGGATGTCATCCGGAAGGTGTCGCTTTATGCGCGAAACAAGACTGGGTCGGTCATCGTCGTCAACTGGAGTGATGTACGGGTGGGACACCTGTCTAAACCACACTAGGTATCCATCAACATACGCAGAGGGGTCCTGAGCTTCAATGACACCAGTAACGCCATGCTCTACATACCTCAGCCAATTTAGATCAATCGTATGAATGTATGTCATCGAAAGGCTCTCGAGCTAACATGGTATGATCTGCTGAAAATCGAACTGACGCAATACGCGTTCAGGAAAATGTTGGTGAATCATGTCGCCTAGTCGGATCCATCCTGTTGAATTCACTCCTTGTAGACCTCGCGGAGCCAGTTCAGCCTAACTTTTGGACCGCGTGACTGCTTCATCTTGGTTGAAGCTTTGGTGCGGTCGACGCCAAGCAAGTCCATAAGATGAGATCAAGCCTCATCATACTTTAAGTCCTCCACCTCACAAAATTGCCCCATGATAGGTAGGTGGAGCAGATTGTGAACGTCATCTAATGTGACACTCATCTCACCTATCAGGAGGTGGAAAGTATTTGTCTCTAGGTGCCACCTTTCCACAAGGGAAACGATCAATCCATGATCCGCATACTCGTATGATAGGTTGACTGAAGAAGCCAACCCTGACATGGAGATATAAGGCTTAATAGCCTCATGATACATTCCAAAATGTTTTAATTTTTTACCATGGGACATCACTTTGATCTCCCATCGATCCTACATAAAAACACAAAATTATATAACAAAAATAAATAAATAAATAATCAACAATTAAATTGTTTTAGGTTGATGACTAACCTGGCCTTGCCATATGGCAAATGCAAGATGTTGGATATAATGTGTAAGCAAGGAGATGTCACGTGGACCTCCTGGAAATCCATCATCTTCAACTTCATCTTCTTTTTCACTATAGTCATCATGTTGTTGAACATCCTCCTGTTGAACATAATCGTTCTCACCATGTCCCTGCTGTATAAACTCCTCCTGCTCCTCATGATCATGCTCATCAATGACGTCCACACGATATTTTTCTACACGTCTTCTACAAGCAGATGTCGTAGGTTGTCTCCTTTCATCATGTGATGAAGATGATGGCTTACCAAGAGAGGATGAAGTCTCACCATGATAAGATGATGCACCTCTAGTTCTAACCATTTCTATTAACCAATTATATTATTAACATATTATATAGAACAAAAATAAATAATTATATAATAAGAAATAAAAAATTTAAAATTAATAATAAAATCATAAAAAAATAAATAAAATAACAAAAAATTACTTAAATAATTACAAATAACAAAAAAGATAATATTTACGGATAATAATAATTATTTAATTAATTAAATAATTTAAAATAAATTCTAAATTCATAAACAAAAATTAAAACAGTAAATAAAATTATATACATAATAAATAATATAAAAATTTAAAAATTAAAAAAAACAACAATTTAAAAAAATTAACAAACAAACAAAAAGAAATTCAAAATATACTCCAAAAATATATTATATTTTATTTAACATTTAAACCTAACAAAAAGAATAAAAATTTTACAAACAAAAATAAAAATTGTTAAGCAAAAATAAAATATTAAAGAAATAAATAAAATAACAAAAAAATTACTTAAATAATAATTAAATAATTGCAAATAAGAAAAAAATAATATGTACGAAAATAAAATTTACGGATAATAATAATTATTTAATTGAATAAATTATTTAATAAAAATTCTAAATTCATAAACAATAATAAAAAAGATTAAATATAATTATATACATAATAAATAATATATAAAAATTTAAAATAAACAACAATTTCAAAAAAAAAAAACTAACAAAAAAAATCAAAATATACTCCGAAAATATATTACATTTTATTTAACATTTAAACCTACATTAAAATTCAGATTTTACAAATAAAACTAAAAATTCTTAAAAAAAATTGTACTAACTTAATAAACAAATAACACATACCATACCTTAAGACCCTAAACTGCGTAAGTCCATGTACATCAAAATATACAGTCGCAAATTGAACTTTGGTTGGCCTTAGCCGCAGTTCCAACTGCTGACAACCTAGATCCGCACTTCTAAGTGCGCCAGTTATGTACCTTTAAAAATCAACCGCAAATCCACTTGCAATTACCATCACTCGCAGATCCAACTACGACGCAACTTAATCCGCACTTCTAAGTGCGACGACCATTAACTACGGTTCCATGTGCGGTTTGGCCTACAACTCTCCCATTCCACACCCAGCCCATATCAAGCATATATAAAACATAATAAGCACAAATCAACCAAGCACAAACATATATTCTATCATACAACAAAACATTTTTTTCCGTACCCACATATACTAGAGATCAACCAAAAATCAAAATAACTAACTTGGACGCAAAAAAAAGGATGATGTACGTTAAATGTGTGTGAAGAACGCACCCTACAACCATGGCACCAACACGAAACAGTGAAGAAATGAGGAAGAAGAGCTAACCATGACACCAACACGAAAAAGTGAACAAACACTCAACAAACAAGGAAGGAGGGGGAAGGAAGACCACTCAACAAGTTCAAAAATTGTTAAAAAGGAGGAAAGAGGGAAGGACTACAGAGAAGAAAAAGAAGAAAGACTCTAAAGATGTAGAGTTTCATGTGAAATGCGACAAAAAAAACTTTTAATTTTATCAATGAATGGGTCAATTAACCAAAATATGCGACAGAAGTAGAGTTAGAAGTAAAGTTGGAATTAAAAATAAAAAATAAAAATTGAAAGATACAGGATGAACTTATGAACTTAGTGAGGTGGAGGGAGAATGAATCATGAAGTTATTATAATATTTAAAAATAATAGGGTTATGAGATCCAAGACACACCTATGAGGGAAAGAGATGTAGAACGAGTGCTCTCAAAAGTTTTGGTGAGAAGCAAGTGGGAAAAGGATTTATTACTCAGTATCTAAGTTTTGCATATTTATATAATAACCAAACATTTCAAAAAAATTATATCATATCGAGATAATTTTTCTATTACCAGTGGATAAATTTTAGGTTGAAGTTATACTTCAATTGCAAATACATGACTATAAAAATGTAAATTCTTAATTGGCTTTCCATTCTTTATTTTACTTTTTACATCAATTGTTTTAACTTTTCATAATTTCTGCACACTTAATTTTTGACATCTCATTTTATTATACATACAGCTTTTTTTTCTTCTAAAAAATAATAAAAATATAACAAAATATAAAAATAAAATATTATTTTCTTTTCGATGCATTTATGTGGCTTGCATATCTTAACATCTTTTTTCAAATAATAAACTATGGTGGTAATTTTCAAACTATTTTTTAAAAATATTTGAGGCTCGTCAACTTGATATAATAAATGTTTGATGGTTTGAGGCTTATGAACTTGGTATATGTAAGGCTTGTTAGCCTAAATATACAAAAAGGTTTTTTAACTTGAAACATAAACATCAAAGAGGCAATTGAATGTCTGTAACAGTAAAAGTCAGAAAAATTCTACAAGTTACAAAGCTCTCCATGTAACAAAGGGGAAAAGTACATAATAAAAGTTTAACATAGAAGATTAATATATATATATATATATATATATATATGCTTACACACATTGTGTATATAATGGGGTAACATAAGTAGTAATCACTGTGGGAATGTTGAACATGATAGTAATAAAACCTGTCACAAATACTGTAACTGAAATTAGGAAGTATTAGAACTGATTATCCTTATTATTTAAAAGTCATTATATTATGAGGAGGAAACTATTTGATGCATAGAAAAGTTATTTATATGTGTGTGCGATAAATATATATTTCTTTTTGTCATTTTCATTAAAAAGGAGGGAAGAAATATATATAGATATATTAGTTAAATAATATGAATAGATTAAATATTATATGTTAGAAAAAAAAAGATGATGATTTTTAAATAAACTTTGATGGATCATAAACTTCTCGGTGAACAAATAATTATAAAATAAATAAATAAATAATTTTGTTTTTCATTTATTTTAAATATTTTGTAAAAAAGGAGAAATTTTTAATCTCTGGCCTAACAATAAAATAATAAAGTTATTAAAAAATAATATAATTTAATAGATTATTTTAGAAAATATTATAGTATAAATTTTGGATGTGATACAAACTCAAAATCCTTCTATTACAATCACTAATATTAAACTTTCACTTCAGCTACAACAACAACAGACACATAACATATAAAGACAAACTTAAAATCCTCCAAAAATGTCTCCTTTTCTGTAAACATGAAAATCAGTGTTAGATACATGCAATAACAAACTCATAGATACGAGAAATTCCTGAAACAGAGAGAAATAAAATGCAAATGAATGAGAATAGTTAATTGTTCAATTCTTAAAATAGGGTAATTAAAGCTGATGTTGATAGATTTGGAAAATTTTAAAATGTGGAAATTACAATTAATGTTATTATTTCTGCAAGAGTTAAAACAATTATATCTGTAAAATATCTAGTTTTAGAGTTTAAATTCAAAAAATGCAAGAATAAAAGGAAAAAAAAAAATCATACATGAATGATATTTATATAACATGAGAAATAAGAGCATGTGAAGAATGCCAAAATATGTTGTGGCCAACATTTCTCAAAGAAAACTCCTTGATTTGGGTTAAGGTGGTGAGGAAGTAACCACATAGTTTTCGAGGTTGTTGAGTTTAGTAGACATAACATAAATATAAATAGGTTATAATATTCGATAAGGGTTCCCAGAAGCCTGAATGGGTTTCCGTTTACCACTTCGTCTTCTTCCTTGAAACCACACATCTCATGGCAATGGCACTCGACGCTGCAGTTTGGATCGTAAAGATGACATGGATTGCTCTCAGTGGCTGGATTAGTTCTTGTTTAACTGTTGCTGATGAATTTGCCTCTTCTCTACGTTCTGGCGATATTGGCCCTTTTCATGTGGGTTGACTCAATTATGTCTCTTTCTTCCAACGGTAATGGCTACACAGCATCACTTTTTGTACTTTTCGATTGCCCTTCAAACTGGGCTTGATTTGATGTACTGGGTATGTGTCAAAATCTCTTCTTTCAGTCTTGCTTGTGTGTTTTGAGCTGGAGTGTAGTGGGTGGTTCTGGTTTGTATTTTTGGGTTATAGAAAAGGGCGTGTTTGTGTTGTGTGATTGGTTTCCTTGATTTGGGGAATTCCGAGGCTGCTTGTTTAAGGTTGTTGATTGCTTTGTTTCGGGATGAATTTGAATGCTAACACGATAGGTTGGTTCTCTGTTATTATTTGATTAGGTGATAATGCACTTGTATCAGTCAATTTCGCTATTAAGATCCATTCATAGTTGCTATTAGTGATTTGTTTGCTTAGTTTTTGTTCAATTTTGAGGCAGGGCTTTGCTTTAAGTAGTTTGCTGTATATGATAACCATTGAGCATCTGTGAGGGATCTGCAGTTCTTCTTTAGCCAAAGAAACACTATATTAGAGCATAGCATATTTTCTCTTTATTATTTGCAAGGAGTGTTAAAATGTGTCCAATCCAATCAATAACCTTGTCACCTTTTCATAGTATCTAATCCTAATTTAACTTTACCCTTTTGTAATGCTGTAATCTCTTGACCAATTAGATAATGTGATGAATATTGTGGTGTCTCAGCTGTATCAAGTTAAACCTTAAGATGTCATAAAAGCTTTCTAGAAATTACTATATTGTGCTGAGGCTAATTGGTCTGTATGTTGTTATGTTATATTAGTTCAGAATATTAGGAAAAGTACAGGTTGGATATAAATTGAAAGATTAAGGGTGCTACTTTTCATACTCTTATGAGAAAGTTGATGTTTAGAAAATTCTAGGAGCACTTATATATTATGCTTAAATTTATTTTTAGTCTCTAAAATTGGACACAAACTAAAATTCATTCTTTTTCAAACTGTATTATGATTCTTAAATTTTAAAAATAAATTAATATAACGTGTCAAACATGTTTTCAGATATTGATTATATTGTTTAACACGTTTGAAAGTTAAATATTAGTACAAAACACTATTAACAAACCAAAAAAAATTAATGTTGTTGATTAAAAAAATTATATCTATTTATTTTTAAAATTTGAAAATCAAAATATATCGAAACAAGATAAAATTCTAATTTTACATCAAATTTTTTATATATTATAATGCCACAAAAGCCATTTTTTGGCCTTAATAAAATATGACTCTCTTTTTTCTGGTTGCCGAATTTCTTTGGGCTGGCCATCATATATACCCTTTTCTGGAATTTGGTTATAGATCATCAATTTTGTCTTCATATATTGCAGGGGTAAGTCTGGAGGAACAATTTGGTTTGAGAGTTTTTTGCTCTATAAGTAGAAAATATTAGGTTGGCTCATTATATATGGTGCATTCTCTGTCTGTGGGGTTCAATGTAAGAAGAGTTGATGCATTAATAGAATAAGAACATCTAAGAGAAAGTTGGCCCGTTTGTTGTTGTGATGTTTTTTTCATCTTGTCGTGATGTTTGAGATTTTGAATATTAAACTTATGAAAACAATCTCTGAATCTGTTTTCGTTGCTCTGATCATGTCGTCCAAGTTGATAAATCAAATCATGAATTATCTTCATATTAACAGGTTCTGTAGTTTTGGTTTGCTCTGTTTCATTTATTCTCTGATCTTTACTATCTTTAGATATAGCTTCAAAATCTCACATTAACTTAAGATAACCTGTATTAACTTGTTTAGACTCTTGTTTAGGTATCATGAAGTAGAAACAACAGTGTAATGAAATGGATGATTGAAAAGAATAATGAGTTCCATTTAAAAATTCAAGTAATATTTAAAGAAACTTGAAGTTTGACAGTGCCCAGTGGCAACAAAGTGAAACGACAGATTAAAAAGAACACCTTTCGGTAAATCTGGAGAGGGAATTCTTTTGCACAGGAAGGGAAAAATTATCTATAGAAATTTTTACTTGTTTGTGTAGTTTTTTCTGTTTATATAAAGAATACAAGTTAAAACAACTTTTTCATAGTAGTTTATCAAAATAATTTGCTACCCAAGTTAATTATGAGACACAAAAGATAGTTTTATAAATTTTTTATACTAAAACTACTCATCCTTTTCGTAGGAGTCTTTCTCATGCAACCGTTTTTTCTGCATTACACATTTATATCAGTCTTTATGTAAGGATCCCAATGCATCTCTTCTTCACTTTATGTTTTCCTTCGTGCTCCTTTTTTCATGCTTTGAATCTACCCCACTTTCATTATAATTTTAAGTGTGTTTTTTATTCTTTTACGATCACTTTCTGTTTGTTTTTATTTTTTTTACTTTCTTTGTGGGCTGATTTTGAGTAAAAATAAAAATTGGATTAAGATAAAAATAGTAATCTCTAATTGTTATACAACAATAATTACAGGAGATTCATTCAAAATTAGGCCTGCTTGTTATTTTTTAGTCAAACAACCTTATACATACGCGTTTTCCTCTTTCTAAATTCTTGTTTATTTCCCATACATAATTGTTGAACATAATTTTTGGCAAACGGAACATCTAATTAAATACGAGTTTTCCCCTACCATAATTGATCGAGTAACGTATTTATATTAGTTTTGGTTGGACTCTGTTAACGCATACTCTGAACAAAATGACATAATTTATACGTTTACATCTGGATAAAAAAAATTACAACAATAAATTACAAAAAAATAATAGTAGGTGTACATTTTAAGGGTTATAACAAGAGCTAATATACATATATATACACATAGACGCGTACACCATACGTGATATATGTGATATCAGTGTATCTAAAATGAGTGCAATATTTCGTGAATATTGCAAATTAGTCCTATATTTAAATAGATGTTGCTACATTTGCCAAAAATCTTCATAACTGAAGAATAGTAAAGGAGAATGGCAATCGGCGTTGGCATGATAGGCCGCAAAGGAGAATGGGGGGCGTGAATTTGTTTAACTTTAAAAATAAAATTAGAGCGCAAAGGGAAATTGGGTTAACATTAGAATCTACTTCACCATGAAGCACTCAATCTAGGAAGAAGTCTGCCTTCTATCTTTCTTTTTTCCAAGTTGATTTAAGTTTCTGGATTTGTTTCATCTCCACAGCATTTTAACAGTTTTTTTTAATCCAAGATTCTGGATGAATCGAAGACCTTCGCAGGAGTCTTTCTTCTTCCTTTGGAACATTTGAAACAAGTTCTAGTTATGTTTCAGCATTATTTCAAAGAATGAAACATCTTAATTCTAAATGAAGATGCTTAGGCAGATATGCAGAAGGGAAGAGCTGGAAATTTTATTGCAAGATCAAACGCCGGTTTTCAAAACCTGAAGGCCTACTTAATAAAATTGGGAAAACTGTAATAGCAAAGCAAGCAGGAGATGCTTGCGTGGCCTCATCATGGTCCATTCACAACAAAGTCCTGGTTAAAATTTGAGATTCCCTCGACTACATACTATTGTATGTTATTTTTAAAAAAAGGAAAAAAAAAAATCCCGACTAGTTTAACCAGACAGTCAATCAAGTCAAGTATACTGTTTAGTACTTTTCTAAGAAAATAATTTTATGCAGTCTTATATCAGGAAAATCAACAAAACACAATAATATAATTCTAGTATGAACACAATGTAGAATAAGCATATAGTACAAAAGGCCAAACACACAAGGGGAAAAAAGATTATTATTTATTTGCACCGAGTCTTTCCCTTCCATGCAAGCATTCCAACTTTCATTTCACCATCACCAATAATGAGGTGAGTGCACTTTCTACACACCAATTGCATATGTTCATCCAACAGTTAAATTTCAAAACCTCTAAAGTTTTATGTACAATATTTTAAGCATTTTGTTCAACCTACAGGCAATATAAACAATTATCAGCTCTGTAGCTAAAACGGTTATAGTTGTCACTTCGCATGAATCTGACAATTTTTAAGAAAAACATAGCGTGATTTAATTGGAAAGTTTTGCACATTATGGTATTTTCCACATAACCTGATCCTTAATAATAGAAGTAAAGAACAAACCTGCAAGTTCGACAACCAAATGGTATCAACTATTCACTCCCAAAGTCTTCATAACTTAAACCTTCTGATATGGAGTCTAGCCTATTATTGTCTATTTAAAACCAAGATAACAACGGTATTAGCATTGCGGAACAAAACAACAGAATACAGGTGAGTGAAAATGTTTCTTACCTTGTTCTCCTCTGTCGAGAAAGTTTTCATTATCCGTAGCTAGGAAGGGTGACCTAGAATAGGTCTCCAGTATATCTGTCAAATAAGAAGCTTAACTATTAGTGCAGATTATTTATCCAATCCTATCTGTTTGTTACTTGATACACTAGTATGTAATAGCATAGAAAAAGGCTGGAAACTTTGAAAAATGAAAAAATATGAAATGCTTGACTGGCATTATACTCAACACCATCAACAAAGATCCACTTTCTCTGACACGAGCAAAAGAATGCAATGCGTGAACAATACACAAGGATCCCACACAAGCTTGAGAGAAGACATACCAGAACTCTGAGAAAAATCGGCAGTCAGATCTGAAAGGCTAAAATTTCTGGGAATCTGCCCCAGAAATCCAAATGAAGAAGTGTCTGGATCTAGGACTGCATCGTTCAAAGAATGTGAGTTGGACTCGACATTAGTGAATGACGTAACTGAACTGCCACCAATAGCTGGGCGTGGCTCCAGGACATTTCCATCAGTACCAAACATGTAAGGAGAACAACCAGAATATCCAGGCTCAGATTTAATCATCCCACCGTTGATTCCTTGTATCAGACCCATGTTTGCGTTTTGAGCAGAAAGCATGCTCGGAGGACCATTAATCCTATTGCCATGAGCTGACATATCAACTGCAGCATGCATATTTGTATGTAGTGATGACCCACCATTATTAAACACACTAGGCAATCTGGAATCAACAGGATGTTGCATATTTTCTGGCTTCAAACTTGTTTGGGTTCGGTCTGCAGTGTAGCATGCTGGATTCTCCGGTACTGTAAAGTGAGATTTGATACAAAAATTTATCAGAATCAAACATGCAATAACAAGAGTAGAATTACACTAGTTACTTTACTCCCTTCATCAGTTTATTTGCTTATTTACAATACAAGAGTAGAATATGCAATTTGAATACTTAGAAGGCTACAAAGAATATGGCAGAAACAGTCATAAAATTAGTATATAATAATAATTTTCATGTTCCAGGAAATTCATTTTCTTCTTTGAGAACTGCGAATGTCAGACAAATTTTTCTTCAAAAAAAGACCTCAAAAATATTGCAGCCAATAATAAGACAATTAAAACACAACGTCTTTTAGACTTCAATCTACTCCATCTAATCTAAAGATAAAAACAATTACACAATTTTTGGCCAGTCAGAAATCACATACGTAACAGCTTTACTCTCAGTATAAATGTAAGAATATCCTTGAAGTTGAAATATTTTATTCTATATATATCCAACATCAAATTATACTCCCTTATAAAAAAGATATCAAATTATATTGTCACTTTGGCTGTTATTTTTTACAAGCTAGAAATCTTGGTTGGAAATATTGTACTTGTTTCTCTTTTATATCGGCAAGATAATAAGAATTTTGAATTTTTATTTTATTTATTATGGACCTTGTTTAGGAGCTTTATGGAGTAACATTCTTATCGTTACTCCGTTGTTTCTGAGCAGGATTTTAGGTAACACATATGGTATGGTTTATGATTAGTTATTAGCAAGGATTCACATATTTGGATTAGTTATCAATGAAAATCCAAAGTCTGAGATATCCATCAAGGAACTGTGTTTTGAGGCATTTGATGGTTGCTCTGGTATTCGTGGCTTGGGCCCGTCAATGGTTTGCCCTGGTTATATAAACCCCACCCCAAGTTCATCTGGTGATAATGTTTGATCTTCAAATACTACTTTTTCATTTCTATATATATTCTGAAGAACTCCACTCTACTTTTAATCTTATTGGAGGAAGAAGAATGATGCTCAATGGAGAAACAAATTGATTTTGGATGACTATATTATTTAAAGATTATATTACTTTTATTAGTTCAAGAATGAAGTATGCTATGGGTTATTTATTCTATTCAATTTCATAAGAACAAGTTTTTAAGAAAACAACCTTGTGTTTTTCTAATCAATTTAAATGACAATGTCAAATATAGTAATTAGGAGACACTAAAAGTCTCAACAATTATTAAACTCATTAAATGTCTTAATAAATATCAATTTCATTAATCCGTTCTATCATTAAAAATTTTAAGAAATTAAATATTTAAAAATTATTGAGACAATTTATTATTTTTTAATATAAAAAAGTACACGATCATTTTGGTTCCTAAAAAAATCTTACTAATATGGTCCAGAAAAAAGTTGACATCAATTTAGGTGCTAAAATATCCAAATGATCCTCTGATTAAGAAGCCTCTAATAAACTCCCACTTCACATTATGTGATTTTGTGGCACACTTCTTTATCACTCAAATGACCTGGCTCTCTTAGAAGTTTAAACCAGGGCTTCTAAGCTATATAATAACAGACACCCACTCTACTTCTTACACAACACATCTAACCATCAAACTCATACAAACTTCTTATAAGCCTATTGCTCTCTTAACCTAAATTTCACCTACTTTTGAACCTCCAACAACCACAATCCCCAGACAATCTATATCATTAACAAACCACCACCATTAACCATTTACAGCACCTGAACGCATCATCCACCTTCAGTTTTTTATAGCCTAAAAGCCCAAAACTCCAGAGAACTCAACTCACATTCTTCACCTGCAACAAAGAATTTCCCCCTAAATTTCCAAAACTAACAACAAACTTGGAATTGGTGATTCTTTCTAAGTCAGTTCTAAATCAGGTAAAATCTACCTTTCATAGTGTTTTATATTCTTGGTACCTAGAAATAAAAATTGATACCATTAAACCAATATCTCGACCAGCAATAGAAATGAATGGCAATGCTAACAAGACCAGAAAAAGTAGAGTACATTTTACCAGAGGATTAGCTTCAAAACATTCAACTTTTACTTCTTCAAGTTTGAAACAATTAGTGAATGATGAAATCCAATGAATATTTTCGAAGTCAACCCCCTATTTATCAAGCCTTAAAAGAAGCCAGGACATTACATGTTGGGAAAATAATGGGGGTTGCATCTAAGTGTGAGAAAGAGACCATATAAGCCCCATGAAAAGCCCAGAGTGAGAAAAAAGACATCAAGCTACACAATCCATTGAGAATGAAAAGGTGTCAACAGCATTCAGAGAGGTAATGAACTTACTTCCAGGGATATGTGATCCATTAGAGTTAGGCAGTGACGAAACGGCAGGGATATGTGACCCATTAGTTGTAGGCAGTGAGGCAACAGCAGTTGAGTGTAACTGCATTAATTGGACCTGCTGGTCAAGCAATTTGTTGAATTGCAATATTTGCTGCTTCAAAACCAATCTTGCATAATAAGCCTTGAAGAACTCTTCATTTTCTTCTTCAAGCTTTTGCCAAACTGAAAAATGAGGGGAAAAAGGAAAAGAAACTTATGATTGGATATTAAATGATGGATGCAATGTGACAATCATTACAGCAATGCCAATCAGAAGGACTAATAGCAATTTCAATCGCAACTATCAATTACCAAACCTTATCTATATCCCCAAGTCCAGAACTATATTAAGTATCAAAACTATAATGGCTTTAGCAAGAAAAGAATTGGGAAAAACCACTGCATTGGATTTAGATAGGCAAGGGTAAAATGCAACTACTAATTCAAGAAGCTGCAACAGCAAATAAGCAATCACATGAAGTTAGATATCACAACCTTCCAAGTTTTGGCTTATTTTATAAAAATTTAATTCCTTTACAAGGAAAGTCCAAATATTACACCATGTTGAAATTGCAATCTAGATATCTGTAAAACACCATTTTACAGCCCTGCTTCCTTGTCCTAATCAGAATAATAGCTACCTAGGATCGTATATCAAGACACAACCCAGCACATATAAACCTTAATATTTAACCCAATTTTATGCCCCAAATGTGACTCTTCCTTCCTAAAACAGAACCCAACTCCCATTCAAGCCTCTGCGGCTGTCACCTTTGCAAGTCACATATGACTCATTTTCATATACCACATCTTTCGTTTTTGTTGGAGATTACACATGAATTAGAGACATGATGTTAGGTTCCTAGGTTTGGAACCTAACAAGAACACACTCGGAAGATAGAAACAGTAATGAAAGAACGGGTTTTCTATATTATTCACAATAAAAGAATAACTCTTTACAAAGAATGGGTTGGGACCATAACCTCCCTCTTCTGGCCAAAGTCCAGACTTACCATTAATTCACTCAATAATTGTCCCCTGTACAAAACCCACTCCCTATTTATAAAGTTTCTCTTCCCCTTCCCACTAACTAACTAACTGTCAAATAACCTATCATCCTATATCCTATTATTACACCCCGCTGCAGAACAAGCTTGTCCTCAAGGTTGGAACCGGAAAGTTTGATCTCATGGCTCCTCTTCATCAACTTGTTACCATATGAAGGGAACCCATTGGATGTTGCCTTCCAATTCAAGTCTGGAGGCTTGGGTGGTGGCAAAGCCTCCTCCAATGACTTCCACTCTTCCTCGATTCTTTTAGCCCAATTTTGTGAAGTCCTTAAAATCTCAACTCTGACTTCATTGGCCCTTGTAGCAACAACAATTTTGGCAGCTGCTCCATCTACTTGCAAACTCTCATAAAATTTCCATACTCTCCCTCTGTGTTATTGTTGCCCAATTCTCACATAGACTACTTCTTTTCCCTTCAACTATCTTTAGTAGAGTTGGGGCCAGATTTTTCCAAGAAAGGTGCTTGAATTTTTGATGCCAAGTCTTGCACCCCTAGACTACATTTTCTTTGTTGTTTGGATGTGCTTTTGTTGATCCTTTGGTGTTTTGAACTTTAAAAGCATTTGCTGCCCCTGTTGTTTGATCTTGGGTGTCAATCCCTTCATAAGTGATCAACTCTTCTCTTTTCACCCACGAAAAAATTGGTGTCTCCTCACCCTTCCTAGCTCCATTATTGTCAGTGGCATCCGATCCTTTTTGCTCCCAATTGCTTGCATTTTCTCCTCCACCTGAGTGTTTCTTTCCTGTCTTTACTGTTTTGACATTCACTCCACAACCTACCACAGTAAAAACAACAGTTTTTTAAACTTTTCCAGTAGCACATGTCTCCATCATAGTTTTCATCATTGCCTTCCTCTCCACGTATATTTTCTTCTCTGCTATCCTGCCCTCTAATTCTTACAAAACCATCAACACTCAAAACTGCAGCTTCCGTTTCTCTTTTCTTCTCAAAAACAAAGCCTCTATCTCTTCCTCCGAACCCCATTATTAATGCCTCTTTCAGCCCTTTCCAAGGAAGGTTCTTGGTTTTATTTTTCCAGGCCCTGAACCAATAAATTGTGCCTCCCTCCATGCAGTTGTAAGCCAACCAAGCCTCTCCTTCTCTGTGACATTATGGGTGTCAAAAAACTTCTTTGCCTGAGAGATCCATCCCAATGGGTCCANCCCCTCAAACCTGGCCAATTCTACCTGTTGCCTCCAATTCTGTTCACCCTTGTCTTCCTCCATCTCCTCTTCATCTAAACCCTTTTTCTGCCCTTTCATGACAAATTCCTTACTTCTTCCCAAGCCCTTTACGCAAATCTTGATTTCTTGCAACATTTCTCTCATTTCTTGCATATTTCTTCTGTATTTTGCCATGTTCATTTTCAGCTCGCTGGTCCTCCTCTCCAAGGTATTGTTTCTTCCTTCCATGCCTCCACCCTTTCTTGATCACTTCTTGATCTGGCTGCCCTCTCCTAAGGAGATCCAGCAGTCCTCTCCCAAGCGGAATCCAACAATCCTCTCCCAAGCGGAATCCGACAGTTCTCCCTTGATGATCCGACAGCTTCTTGATCCTTCTGCCCCACTTCAAATCTGACAAGTCGGACCAATTTGTTAGGTTCCTGCATTTGGAACCTAACAAGAACACACTCGGAAGATAGAAACAGTAAGGGAAGAATGGGTTTTCTACATTATTCACTAGTAAAAGAATTCTTCTTTACAAAGAATGGGTTGGGAGCATAACCTCCCTAGTTGGGAGCATAACCTCCCTAGTTGGGAGCATAACCTCCCTAGTTGGGAGCATAACCTCCCTAGTTGGGAGCATAACCTCCCTCTTTTGGCCAAAGTCCAGACTTACCATGAATTCACTCAATAATTACCCCATGTACAGAACCCACTCCCAATTTATAAAGTTTCTCTTCCCCTTCCCACTAACTAACTGTCAAATAACCTATCACCCTATATCACATCACATGACCAAATTATCTTTTACCTAGACTTCAACATGGTATCAAAGCCTATCCTAATGAGATGTTGGGCCAATGGTGCCATCCACTATTGGATTCCCTTCCTCCTATTTCCACACTTGAGATATTTAGTCCTTGGCATAAGGAGGTGTGATAAAGATCCCAAAATGACTAGAGCAGTATTATCAATAATGGAAAATATCAAAGCCCCAAAAGTCCTTTATAAAGTTATAACAGAAACCGTAATAAGTTATGACAGAAACAATGCAATCAAAAGAAATATATATATATATATATATATATATATATATATATATATATATATGCATATAGAAAATTTAAAAAAAATACAAAAATATAATTGTACTGCAAAGCAATGAGCACTGGTGAGCGACAATGAGCAGCATTGAGCAACAGTAAGTTGCAACGTTAGTGTAAGCAACAAAGGGACTCAAGGAGAGGCATGAGTAGAAGAGTTATTTAGAATACTAGGTTATAATAAACTTTTATTGAGTCGTTTATGGCCCAAGCTTTAGCAAAGATATCAATTGGGTTTTAAACCTAATAGAAGACCGAAAAGAGGTACAAATCTCTTTACCTACAACTAGGACTTTCTTCAGCGCCATTGCCCCTGGATAGTAGGGTTTCTTCTCCACGCCACTGCCTTTGCAAATTAGGGTTTTTCTCTTCACCTTTCGGCCATATATGTTCTACACCCACTAACTGTAATACAAAAAGCAGCCACCATGAGAAACCCGCATCGCCACCACCTTATTGTGGCGACAAGCTGCAAAACCGCCACCACTTTCCACCATGACACTGCCATAACCGATTTTCAATAACACTGGACTAGAGACATGGTCAAAGTATAATATATGAATAAGTGTAAATCTCACCTTAAAAGCCAATTTTGTAAGGTTGAGCTAGGCTTAAACTTCACTCTCTTAACATGTTATCAGAGTCATTTAGAACCTATCACAATCGAGTTTATTAGGACTATCATGTTCCCTGCTATCGAAGATATTCAATCCTCAATGTTTATGGGTATTAGAGATCCCACATCGACTAAAGATATGTTCAAATTTATATTTTCTTAGATTTTAACATAATATCAAAGTCATTCAAAACTTATCCTCGTGAGATGTTGAACCTATTGGCCATTTATTATCAAGTTCCCTTCCAACTCCCACATTCAAGATGTCTAATACTCGACGTAAAGGAAGGTGTTTGATATCCCATATCAACTAGAGATATGACCAAATTATAATATATATATATATATATATATATATATATATATAAAAATGGAAATAAACCTTACCTTAGAAACCAATTTTGTGAGTTTGTTTTAGGCTTAAATTCCACTTTCTTAAAAGTTTTGAATTGTCAACCTCATCTCTCTTTCTTTGAACACAAAAAAAACACTTATGTATGCACTCTCTCTCTCTCTCACAAACACACACACACACACACATATATATATATATGTAATTTTCATTTTGATAGGATCTTACTTCCATGTTACAATCCCGCCTTTTACAATCTTGCAATCCCCACCCAACCCAATCCTATGTAGGCTCTTGATTATAACAACAATAAATAGAGGAAATACTTGTTATAAATAAGAAAATGTGAATTGAAAACTTATTTGATTGTTCAGGAATAAAAACTCTAGACAGCTCTTGTAACGTCATGCTTCTTCTAGCTTGTTGATTTGATTCACTAGATAAAGCAAGCTAGCTAATCTCCATCATAGTTTTCAGCAGTGCCAAATAGCAGAACTGCTGCAGAATAATTGTCAAGAATTGAAGAAAAGATTATCCAATTCAAAATGAGATTAGGACGTATTCTTATGCAAAATAGAATGGTAGAAGCAAATGCTTCTAGGCAACTTTGTGTTAGAATTACCCAATCCTACTGGACACTTTGTGATGCCTCCAATCTTATGCGAGATAGAAAGGTAGTAGCATATGCTTCTAGGCAACTAAGAGCACGTGAGAAAAATTACTCAACCCATGATTTAGAACTAGCTACCATTGATTTTGTACTCAAAATATGAGGACATTATGTGTATAGCAGTAGGTTTGAGATTTGTAGTGATCACAAGAGCTGCAAATACTTGTTTAATTATAAGGAATTAAACAAAAGACAAAGAAAATGGATGAAGTAGCACCGCTGATGCAGAATCATGCAGCAGAGCAGTTGGAACAAGCTACAAAAATTGAATAGCATGATAGTTTGAAGTATCAGCTGTCACAGCTGCAACAGAGGAAACAATTGCAAATAATCAAGGCTGGAATAGGCACTATGAGAAGCAAAATACCTATTCTATCCATGAAAAAAGTGTTGTTTAGAACCATGTTAGGGGATTAGTTCAGGATTCTGCCCCCTCCTTTAAATAAAAAACTGAGACCTCTACTTTCTGTCACCTACGCACACTGTATTATGAAATAGCACCCATTATTCTCCTTTCCAATGAACACCCACATTTCCCCACCAACATTTTCTGGCATTTCTGAGTATGTTCTTGCCAGCTGTGACAGTTTTTGGCCATCCCCCACCTCTGCTGCCTCTGCTCTGCTCTCCATAGTTTCACTGAGACTCCGTAGCCCCTTTCTGTCAAACATGTCACCAGCCAGCCAAGAGTACAGCCACCTCGCTTTCGGCTCCACATTGTTCAGTTTTTCCACTACCTGTTGTAGCATTTCAGGATCATGCCATTTCACACTGCTATTAGGATTGCCAATTTTGATTTCAACTTTCTGTCACAATTGCCATTCAGGAGTTCAACATTTTTTCCAGCCAATTATAACGGCCAGCAATTTGTACAGGCTTCTCCAAATTTCTTCATTTGAATAAACTTTTACTAGATCAGTTCTAAACAAGATAATCAGATAACAGATAGAATACAAATAACCAATATAATTCCCAGTGGCACGTGACAATGTTGAAAACAATTAAGTGAGGGGGCTGGCAACTTCAGGGTGATAAAAGAAATATAGAAAGTATAAAAGTCAGTTGAGAGTGGCCTAAGCCTCCATTTAGCTCAATCATAGTTAACAACCTTGGATTGCTGCATAGAGTAAGTGACCCCAAAAACACTACAGTGGGATGGTGACAGCAGGGTGGCTGCTAAACTAAAGTGTTTAGTATACAAAGTAAATACAAAAACAATGCTCCCATTCAAAATTTCAACTACCAAACCATGAGACTTCACGGAATTTTACCATTCCTCTCTATTCTTTTAACAGAAATCTAAATAACATAAATAAAATAGGAATACTGAGCAAACAATCTAGAATAAAAGTGATACCCTAACAAAACAAGCTGCTTTAAAATTCAAACAGTCAAGTCTTTAAACATTTGTTGCACAGTAAAATCCCATAAATAAGTGGTTAACTGCTGACATGAAAGATCAAAATACAACAAAGGATGATACAAGTATCTAAGAACTTCTAAATGAACCAGAATCACATCATTAACATCAATGCACCGGAGTCCTAAAAATATATTATAAGGGGAACATTTTGGTTGTTTCTTACACTTCATGCCATAAACCCACAACACCATAATGTCTTCATGTTTTAAAAGTAAGCAAAATATTTCAACGGAGAAAAACAGAAAAAATACAAGGTTTGACAATCATGATTATAAAAGTGCAACACTCAGTGAAATAAAAAATATTACAGAAATGAATCAATTACAATTTCTGTCGAACGCCTCAAAAGAATCTCACCAAGTGAAGATGGAGTAAAACATAAATGAAAATAAAAAACACCATTCCAGTGGCAGGGAAAAAAACCTACCTAGTTCAGTGAAACCAGGCTCTATTTTTGCTTGAGCTAGTAGTGTTTCCACGACTTCTTTCTGGCTCATATATAATTGCAGACACCGTTCTATGAGATTTTGCACCTGTAATGACACAATTACACCAAAAAAAAATACAGTTAGCAACCTCTGGTTGATGTAAGATGAACTGAACTGTGTAGAGAATAGTGAAGAGATTTGGAGGAAGGATATAGGGGAAGATTTTAAGTTTAAGATAGGGTAAACAGAACAAATCAAAAGTGACGAATTCAATTTGAAAAGACCCAAAACTAGTAGCCTGGCCATAATAAATACCCAATCTACACAATCCAGTGAGATACTTCAAAACCCTACACTAATAATAATACCTTAATAACGACACCCAATTAATGAATGTAGCAATAAAGCATTTAAAGAAACTTGATTCTGTTCTCACGATCAACAAAATATTACATGCTAAGAAAAAGTGAACAACAAACATGAAGACAAATTTTATGGCATATCCACACAAGGTTTTAGAAAAAGAGTCCACGACTGCAACGTTGCCGCAAAGTTCAGGTTCTTGGAGTATCTGCAAAAGCAGTTATTTACAATTTTCCACAATATCAACACGACAAAAAGGAAACGTCACTGAAATTAAAACCTTGTTTGTACGAAAAAGAAGTGACTAAACGATTATAATCGCTAAACAAGCTTGTCCTAGATAACAAATTATTTATGCAAACATCATTTCATCCTCAGAATACGCAGCACAGAGTGAAGTTCGAGCTTACCAGCTGAATATCTTGACGGGAAACCCGTCTAACTGATCCACTTGACATGTCGAAGGTTCCCAAAAATATCTGTTAACAACTATCTGAAAACACAGAGAAAAGGATTAGAGAAATGGAGCAATAACAGTCGAGTGCTTCAGTTTCACTACAAAACCACCAAACAAAAAAACAAGTGAAATTTAGCACAAAAACTTCGCCCACGGAACCATAGCAATTTGAAAAACAAAACGTGAAAACAGTATACATGAGAAAATCGAATATTCCAAATTGTGAAACGAAAGGACACAAACAAGCTAAAAGAAAAATGAAAAGATAGAAAATAATAATCGAAGCGCAGTGGGAAAGGCGGGATCAATGAAAGGAAAGACAGAAGCGTGAGAAGGAAGTTGGAGGATGAGGAACCCTGAGATGAAAAATCG
Source organism: Vigna radiata var. radiata (assembly GCF_000741045.1). Taxonomy (NCBI): domain Eukaryota; kingdom Viridiplantae; phylum Streptophyta; class Magnoliopsida; order Fabales; family Fabaceae; genus Vigna; species Vigna radiata. The sequence goes on from NW_014542916.1 coordinate 353,684, forward strand.
GAAAACGCGATAAAAGATGAAAATCGATGAATCGGTGCATTTGTGGTGAAGCGAAATTGGAGGGAAAAGTAGTTGCAGTTGTAATTGAGAGAGATTAGGGATTTGAAGTTGACCTTCAATGGAGAAAAAGTGACGAGGAGAGAGAGAGCGAGAGAGAGAGAGAGAGGTGCTAACGAAGAGAGAATTGGGTGTGCGTGGATTAATTTTACGCTACAAACACTTGTTACAGTGGTGCAGGCATATATTCCACCACGTCGATCTAAAATATAAGGATTTTCAATTTACTGTTATACCCCTTCCTTTCAAACAAATTATTGGTTCTAAATCATTCTCCACCTTGGTCCACTTCTACATTATGGTCTTTCTTCCTATTGTATACCGTTTACTGTTAACGCTATCTTTGGTAAAAATATAAATTTAATAAAAAATAAAAAATAAGTCAAAGAATAAAGCAAATTTAGAGGTATTTGATTAAGATAAAAACGATAGAACCTGGAATACAGTTATGGATATACATGCTTTCATGAAACTAATGCAAAATAAATTAAAAATTGCAAAAATATATAAATAAATAACATCCACTTTGTTCTGTTATGATAAAATATGTAGAGTTATTATGAAAAAAAAAATATATAATATTTTCAAATTTGTCATCTTAAAGCACGTATCAGGGAATTTTAGATAAATATAAAAAAGTAGAAAATCATTAAAAATGAGGAAAAATGATAAAAGAACCCAATAAATACCGTAAATGTAAGGGTGTTTCTTCTCAAATTTCTTCCGAATTTTTTTTTATCTGAAATAGGAACGAATGAGTACGTTTCGGAATTATTTTTTTTCTGAAAGTGTTCTGGAATGCAAGGATCCTAAAAATTTCCGAAAAAAATTATCTAAAATTTTTTATACATGGATCAGTGGGAAATATTGAAAACAAAGGCCCAATACTTTTAAACGCTCTTTTGGGCTGTTTTTATATCCATTACAACTTTTATATATATATTTATATACATACATATATATATATATATATATATATATATATATATATATATATATATATATATGTAATAAAATAAACCAATAAAAAATTATTTTTTCTTTCTTTATTACTTCAAAATGTAAAAACGAAAAAAAATACAATAAAATAAATGAAAAGAAAGTTTATCTTAATGTTTTAAATCCATTTTTTTAAGACAAAATGAGTTAAAATTAAAATAAATGGTCCAAAGCTTCTGGATGTGATAGAAAGGTTCAATAATTTGTGAATTGTTATCAACTAAAACTAATTATAAATTTGTGTATATAATATGATGGTTTAATCATTCACCAAGTCCCTACTTTTGCGTGAAATCTCAATTTAGTCCCTTTCTTTTTCGTTTTCTCAATTGGGTCCTAATTTTTCAAAAATTGCATCAATCAGATCCTTTCCGTTAAATTGGGGGTAACGGTGTTAAGTCTGTGTGTGACGTGGCACGTTGTATTGAGTTCATTTTGACGTGGCAGAGTGAATTAGAGCAGATTAAGGCACGTGTCGGGATTGTTAATTTTTTTAACGAATTATAATAATTAAATTTTTTAAGGAAAAATAAATAAACCAAAATGAAATAATACTAAAATGAAAGTCATAAACCAAAATTGTTGTCGGGAATCTTCTATTTTCGAATTAGGGATTGGGAGAGTACATCTAGGGTTCGTCCAAAAACTCAAACCATTTCTGAAAATTGGGGAATCAATTTGGGGATTTAGGGTTAAATAGAAATCCATCATCAGGTTCCTCGGATACAGGTAGAAATCCTTCCTCCCCTTTAGGAAGAGATATAAAAGCACCACTCCGAGCCAGATTCTTCACTAAACCAACCAGTAGTTGCCCTATGACAAGGTTTGTGCTTTTCATCACATTATCTTTCCTTGAAATAGGTTTTGAATTGCTCCTCTTCCCAGATCCAACTTTATCTGTCTTGGCAGGTGCATCTTTTCGTTGCTTACCAGTGTCAGCATTTTCACGCATAGAGAGAGAAATGCGCCGAGATTCATTATTCACTTCAATCAGTTTCACCTTAACTTCTTGGCCTACAGAAACAACACTTGCAACGTCTTTAACATAACTATCACTTAACATTGAAATATGAACAAGGCCATATGTGAAAGCACCAAAATCAACAAAGGCACCAAATGGCTGGACAGATTTTACTTTCCCAGTAAAACTTGCCCCAGGAATCAAATCCTCATTCTTTACCGGAGGCATCTCACTTTTCCTTGCAGGTCTTGAATGCTTGGCTTTAGCTGTATCAGGATTGGCATCAGACTTAGAAGATGAATCTTCACTTATTCCAATTTCATTTGAAGAAATTTCACCAGAATCTTCATCTACAACAGGTGGACCTGGTTCCTCCACTACTACATCTGTTTCTGTGGCAGATATGGAGGTTCTAGACTTTCATTTTAGTATTATTTCATTTTGGTTTATATATTTTTCCTTAAAAAAATTAATTATTATAATTCGTTAAAAAATTTAACAATCCCGACATGTGCCTTAATCTGCTCTAATTTACTCTGCCACATCAGTTAATGAACTCAATACAACGTGCCACGTCACGCACAGACTTAACACCGTTATGCCCAATTTAACAGAAATGATCTGATTGATGCAATTTTTAAAAAATTAGGACCCAATTAAATAAACGAAAAAGAAAGGGACTAAATTGAGATTTCACACGAAAATAGGGGACTTAATGAATGATTAAACCTAATATGATTGAGTAAGTTTCTCTCTCTCAGTTAAGTAGTCAAGTTTAGTAGGTTTTTTCAACGCTTAGTCACATTTATATTTTAACTGTTTTTAAATTAAATTTAGTCTGATTATTCATGAAAAAAAAATCAACTAAATTATTCGATGTTTAGAAAATATAACAATATATTTTTTATGTGGCTAACTTATTACATAATGCAAAAATACTAAAAAATAAAATAAAATGTGATTAATATATATTTTAATAACGCTAATGTATATTGCTTAAATTCAAGAGTCGATTTGTTTTTTTTTAATTAAAATAATTTGATCGTATAATGTCTGTTGTTTTTTTTTTGAGTTGAAGTTCAATGATTTTCTTTTTCTGAAGGAGTCAAATTTAAGGAAATAATAAAATTGAAAAGGTAATTCAACTTTTCTCTAACTAAACATTTTCTTTTAAAATTAAGGCCAAGCCCGGTTATTATAAAACAAAGGAAGGAAAAAATATTACCTAAATTTTGTAATAGATATTTTCCATATTGATAATACTTTAGAAATAAAAATAATAATTCAAGTACTACACTGTATGGTTCGCTGATAATCTTAGGAACAATTCGTGACTTCATGACGTGATGTTAATAATCGATCGATTTTTCATGGTAACGCCAGTTGATTGATTGGTCACACGATATTGGACAAGTTATATTACCTCAATGACTGAGCAGAAATGTGTTTTAACCTAGTGACCGAGTGGTAGTGTATTATATTCCAGTGACCGAGTGATAATGTACGTGATCGAGCAGTATTACACCATACTGTTACCGAGTTGCAAATGAGAGACTGGACACACATAAATTAAGTAAGATGGCTAGTCATTAATAACTATTTAATAAGTTTAATGATTATATCAAATACGAATATATGATATTAATAAGGAATCAACATGTTATATTACCTGAAAATATATTATATTAACAGATAATTAATGAGTACAATTGTTATGAAGTCTATAAATACAATATTAATGTCCAAATTTTTTAGTAATCACATAACTCCTCTTATACAACACATATATAACTTGAAGAGAGTATTTCTAGGTAACACGTCGATCAATAGATACGTATCTTAATTAAAATATAATAATCTTGTGTTTACATTTTATAAGTATGACTTTTGAGAAGTTGTCCACTGTATTTGTATTCTTATTGCACATCTTTCAAGATAAAAATTATGGCATGTTAAATAAACATAAATTTTAGGTGTTTTTAGACAAATAATGGTGCTAGTCTATGATCTATAGACTTTTGCTTGGTAATTGAACGAGAGGCCCCTCAGCAACAACATTCTTTTCTAAGATATCATTAGATAATGACATTTAAGATCTATGTAAAAATGCTACAACCACTCAAATTATTTAAAATTTTAGGATTATTGGATCTCCAAACAATTTAGGTTCCATTATTTAAAAAAAAAAAATCATTCAAAACACGACATAATCCACTGTAACCCATATATCAAATTAATATAAAAATAAATAATTTTCACAAAATTATATACAATTATATCAAAATTTCATTAAATGCATGTAACAACAATTAATATAGTTCTCACATTCCAATTGTTTAACCATTAATAAATTACTAACTGAAAATCGTGAATACGTAAGTTAAAACTAAAGATTTAAATTGTTTTATTTTCGTTTTTTTTAAATCTTGATTAAATTCTCGAATTTTATTTAGGTTCTTACTTTTTAAAATATAATATAATTTGACTCATATATTCATGATTTTTATGATTTTTTTTATTTTTTTAAGTAATTATATGTGATCCTGTACCAGAGATAATATGATATGATAATAATAATAATAATATCATGAGTTATAATTAGAATAAATATAATGTAAAAGATCTTAATTTAATTTCTGTATTTAATTTTTTTCTTGATTCTGTTTTAATATTTTTTAATTTATTTAAATTTTGTTATAAATATTTATATATCATTAATTTTTATACGAATTAATTTAAAAATAACAATTTTATAACATTTAAATTTGTAAAATTATTATTTTTAAATTTAAATGTTAAATTTTAAAACAGTTTAATAATAACTTAAATAAATATATTTAAAATTTTAAAACAAAACTTAAATAAAATTTAATAAAAAATATAAATTGAATAAACTTCATAATAAAAATATCAATTTTAATAAAAATATTTTTATAATATTTATATAAGAATTAAATAGGATTGAACGGAGAATCCTTCCACTTAACAGAAGTTGTATGAAATTTCCGAAACAGCTTATACAGAATGACAAACAAATATCTTCTGTTCGCACGAAAAGTGTAAATTAAGGCAATGGACGTTAAATAAAGCAATGCTTTTTTGTTTGACGTGAGTTTTGTCTACCTTAATCTCATTTTCGTATTTCCAAAACTTCATTTAAACCTGAAAAAACACCCTTTATTACCGTCTTTCTTTCCTAAATTAGAATATTCAATAGAGCTTCTAATATAAAATATGATAAAATAATAGTAGAATTATTTCACAAAAAGATATAAGATGTTACTTTAATAGTAGTGACAAAAATATATAAATAGTAGTGACAAAATTCGATAAACAAAATTTTTCCACGATTAAATTTAAAATTTTTAAGTAACCCTGAAATCAATAGTAGTGACAAAAATATATAAATATCTGTAACAATGACCTTTCGTTCATCATATACTATTTTCATTGTTACCTTAGTGGAGTTTTGTAGATAAAGTTTATTTTTATTTTCTGAAGTCTATTAAATTAGTTAACTTATACTTTTAATTCATACCATTTGAGAATACACTAAGATCTGTGCCATGAATTACGATTTGGTAAATGAAATGCTACATTGTAAAAAAAAAAAAAAAAAAAAACTTTTTCTGTGCATACATTTGTCTCTTGCTTTATCAGAATCAGTTGTTTTTGTGGGTTTTGTTAACATGTTTCAATCAAAGAATTATTCAAGTGTGTTGGGTGTTAACAGGGAAGTAATCATAATTCACTCAGACTTCAAGTTTGGTATCCTATTTCTTACTCAATTTAATGTTTTTTATTTAGTTTAATTTAATCTCTTAATTTTAAAAATATATAAATTTAATTTTTGAAACTAAATCTTGTTAAATTTATTTCCATTGAAATATATTTTATTTGAATTATTTTTCCTGTTTTACACTATGCCGCTTTAATGTTTACTTGCGTTTGAAACTATAAATAAATTGGGCAAAATTTAGTCATAAAAACTAAATTTATGTATTTTCAAAATTTAGAAAACTAAATTAAATAGAAAGATGATCTAATTTTAATTTTTACTCAAAAAAAATAATAAAAAAAACATTTTTAACCTTTTTTTTATCATACAACAGTAGCTATGCCGCTGTATCTCGGTCTTGTTCTGTCAGTCTCAGGTGAAAGCCCCTGTTCCATGGTTTTCCTCTTGTTATTGTTGGCTTGTTGTAGTGATTGTTGCTGTTGTTCTATAGTTGGTTGTGGACGTGACTCTGACTCTGGCTGAGGATCTTGCGGATTTGGTGCTTGTTGCTGGTCATTTTGGAGAATTTGCTGTGTCTGTTGCTGTAGAAATTGTGAGTTTTCAATCTCTTCTGCTGTTACTTGCCTTTGATCTTTCAACTTAGTTTTCTTCATGTGGGGTTTAAGCTTGTTCAAATCTGACAGCCTCACAGGCTTCAAGAAAAATTCTTCTGCTCCTTCCTCCAAGCATCTACTTGTCAGTTTCAGATATTATTCATCAGTACTTCACTTCAAAAAAGTATATGTTCATAGGAAAAAGAAAGAAAAAAGTTTTTTAATTTTTTTTTCAAAAAATGATTAACTAGTTCTTCTTCTGACCTGCTAATCCTTGAAGGCACATTCTCAGATGACATAATCACCACTGGTATGTTTCTCAAAGATGAAGATTCCTGAAATATCAGAGAGAATCCTATGTAAGTTTTTGAGTGTGTTGGTTCCAGGTGGAATAAGTGAAGGAGACACAATTTTCACAGATTCTGAAACGGTTTTTCACTAAAATCAAATAGAGCTACTAAAGTAGGAGCTTTAGGAAAAGAAAAATCTTTGGATCAGATATTGAACCCGATTTGTTTTGGGTGGAAAACTGAAAAGCAGATGGTAGAATTATTCCAGGAGATTATAGTTGATTTTTTGTGTGGTGTGAAATGAAACTAGTTCCACTTGCAACTTTAACCAACAACATCAAATCGGAATGAATGCACAGTTTGAAAATGGAAAGTCATCTACAAGGGCCTTTGCAAAAAGGAAAAACAATCTCGGTCACAAAAACTCAGAAGAAAAGTGGGGAATATAATGGATAAAAGAGGGAATAGAAAGCAGAGCATACCTTGATTTTCTTAAGCAAGTCATAGCCTGTCATGCCAGGCATACAGTAATCTGTTATCACAAGATTCACCTCCACCTCCTACAAACACATAAAATTCCAAAACAATTTCAGAACCCCGGAAAAAGAGATTGATCTATGGCTAAAAAAATTCAAGTTCATTAAATTAAAATTAAAATTAAAATTAAAATCAAAATCAAAATCAAAACAGCTTCACGCATTCTAACCAAAAAAAGAAAAAAGAAAATAACAACATACCTGATGGTTGTTGTGGTTGGGAGAAACAGATGGCGTGCTTGGGTTGGTGTTTTCATTCTCACGCAACCCCAGAAACTCCAAAGCCTTGCTACCAGAATCAACCGTAGTAACTGCCATTGAGAAAAAAGAAAAAAGGGTCCTTCTTATAAGACAAGACGGAAAACAAGAGCCGAGAAAAAAATATGAATTTTGGCCTAAAAGAAAGCACCTTGGTAGGAAGAGGTTTTGAGGAGCCTCTCGATGAGTTTCCTATCTATGATGCTGTCATCAACAGCCAACACATGAAACTGCGACTCTGCTGCAGCCATCCCCATTTGGTTGAAGATGTGGAGTGAGGAAGAGAAAAAAAAAAAAAAAAAAAGGTAGTTGGAAGAATAGTTTTGGTGAGTGTTATGGGAGGAAGATGAGAAAGGAAGAAGAAGATGGAGATGAAGAGGAATAGGAATAGGAATAGGTTTGTATTGAAATAAGAGCGACGAAAATCCTCATCCCAGAAAGCAAGATCCGACCAGATTTCATCCGAAATCTTGGAAATTTTCCAAGTTGATCTTGAATTACCGAGGAAGCAATGGGAAATTATAAGATAAAGAGTAGGAAGAAAGAATGAAGGAATAAAAAAAAGAAATAAATCTTAGTGAATATTTTTGGGTTGTTGAGGGTTGAGAGATGGGGTGAGTGAGGTTTATTTATATATATATATATATATATATATATATATATGTATAATAGAAGGAGAGAGAAAATGGTGGTGAAAGTAGAAAGTAGGAAGAAGGCAAAAGAGGAAAGAGAAGTAGAGAGAGAGAGAGAGAGAAAGGTGTGTTGGTGGGACCCACAAAAATCCCTTGAAGAGATACAGGTGAGGTCAGCAATGGTGCCTTTTATTTTCCCCTGGGTGTGAAATCATGTGGCGCTTACCATATCTTGGGCAGGTGGGGGAGACTGGTGCCAAAGAGAGGCCAATTTCTTTTGATTCCCTTTTAAGATTTGCTTCCCATGCCCATCCCCATCCCCATCCCATTCATGCATCTACCCCATGCACATCCATCCATCATCATCCACTCATTTTTTCTTTTCTACAAATATCATAACTTTAATTAATTCCTAGTTTACATGCGTTTCAACGCATGCAATACGATCAATATGTCTCTTCATCTCCTTCAACAAACATACTTTCTAAACACTCTTCTACTCTACTAAAAAGACAAACATATAAAAACGTGAACGCCGATTCCATTATAATATATATTATTCCCACCCAAAAATATTCACATATTACTTTTCTTTATCGAAAATCCTCATTTTTCTTTAAATACTTCTTCAAACACGATGATGAGAAGTGAAAAAACAAAAAAAACTACATTGTTTGTTACATGATTAGATTGAATTGAATATGAGATAGATGGCATGGAGGTAGAAAAAACGAGGCACATGCGAGAAAACGATAAAGTGAAAAGGCACTAACTAGTGGGCCAATTCACCTAAATCTTCTAATGTCTTCTCCCTCTTTTCTCCCCTTCATCATGGCCACGCTTCACGACCTAGACCAAGACTATGAATCAATGAAATTTTGTTTTTCCTTTTATCCCATTTTTTCAACTTCATAGTCAAATGTTCATACCAGAAGCATGGTCAAATGTTCATCATTCATCGTCCATGCTTGTTACTTTCTCCAAACATCTCACAAAGTTAGAAACGAAAATGATTTACCTACAAGAATATTATTTCGTCCAAAACATAAATTGATCAAAAATATTCTAAAAAAAACACTCAAGATTGACTTTATCTTTTTATACCTATTTTCCCTATAATGTATTCAACTTTTCATCCGTTTATCTCCTCATGAACTTATTTATTTTCTTATTGCTTTTCATTTTTATCTATCAAACTCAAATCTATTTAAGATGTTGTTTAAAGCAAATCACATATCACCTAAACTCATTCCTTTTATTTATGAATTGTCTTATCACATAACTATATCTTATTCCACCTGCTATTATAAATTGACTCGAACGTTTACTTTTTTATATCAATTTTGTCTAAGCATATATAGATTAATTAACTTGATTTTCTTTTATATAACATGATCTTGTTTGGTATGGTATTTAAATTCTCAAATTTCATATTTCACGAATTTAATCGACCCAAACTAGACACATTTCACAAGTTTCATGTGTGGTGAAATCATGATAATCACTCTATGTTGTTATATTTAGTCCTCGATTCAAAATTTCATGTGAAAACATACCAGAAAATAATAATAAAAAACTTATTGTTTCGTTGGTTTTCTTTTTTATCGATTTATGGCCTAAAAATTTACTGTGCCGATAATTAATTCGTTTATAATTAAATTATGACTATTTGAGTTTGTTCTTTACTTGTTTATTTGAGTTTTAATTTAAATTGTGATTCAATCTTTTTAAACAATATATTACATGTGGTAAAACTTTAAAGATTAATCATGTCTAAGTATAAATTAATGTTATATTTTATTCTCTCATATGTCAAACCATTATCGTTTGTCTATTATTATGACAATTTCTTGATGACATTTAATCATTTTGCCTCTTTTTTTTTTTTTTTTTTTAACTTGGCCTTCTATTTTTTTAGTTTAAACCATGATTATATTTAACATGACATAATTAAAATTAAAACTACGCTTCGTAAATAATTGTATTATTCACGCTCACTTTAAAAATCTCATAATATGAATGCATATAGATATTGCTATTTTTAAATTGAGAGTTTTCATTTATTTTGATGATATCATTAGTTGACTATAATAATTTTTTTTTTAACTTACCTTTATAATTCATGACCGAATATTTCGAGCATTAAATTTACAATAAAAATATGATGGATTCAACAACATCCATAATTAAGGCAAATCTTAATATTCATTTCATAATTTAAATACATCAAACTCAATTTTATAAAACATGATTCCAAGTTGTATATTTTGTTTTGGTTATATAATTAATTAAGATAATAGATTAAACCTCCTAAGTAAATGAATATTTTAATATGTTTAATTTAGTAGTTTACTTTTTCTTAAAAATAATGATATTATTTCTCATTTTTAGAAAAAAAATATATCATAAGTAATTATTTTTAAGTAAGTAAACAAAAATTAAACTTTTTTTTTTTAATTTTCCACATATCCTCTTTGAAAGACAATTATACTTAAGAGAGAGTAAAATATTGACAGTAAATTGTTGTGTTAAATAAGAATGATTGGTTAAGGAGGTTGGGAAGAATAATCCTTTGACTAAAGAGAGTGTTATTGATTATTAAGTTTTGATTATTAAGAATTAATGATGAGTTATAGAGAATGAAGACTAAAGGTCAACGGTTAAAAAAGGTATTATTATAATTAGGCTAAAGCTAGGCATACGCAAGCTTAGATCAGCAAAGCGTAGTGAGAAAAAAAGAGGAGAAAAGAGGGGTCCTCCTTTCCCTTCAAGGCAGAGGCATATATGCATCTTCACATGCACTCTTCCATGAAATGGGGGACCAAAACTTTTAGGTTTTCCTCAGCATTTGCTGCCATTGATGTTCGAAAAGCATCAACATACATTCATTAAAGTCATCGAAACCACTTGATGGATGATTTATCAACAGTGTTTTTTGTTACACTAATTAATGAGAAGATTTAGTGCAGGAGACCGAATCCTATATCATTATTGATCTTGAAACCAATAGTATATATGCTACTGGATTTACAATCCTATATTTAGTTCAACATTTTTCTTTCTTCATCCTTCACTTTCACCAACCCTATTCAATCTTTTCCTCTGCTATATATATTTTGCATAATGATTCTTTTGACAACTTTTTTTTAACAATTTTTTGACAAATGTCATTATTTTATTCGTTTGTTTGAATTTATGTTTAAAAAAATATTTGAAACAGATCAATCATAAATTATCATGTATGCGTTGTCAAAATATTATGAAAAAAAAATTGTTAAAGAGACTATTTTCTATATTCAAAACCTAAAACTTCATAATTTAATGCTAATCACCTAGCAAAACTGTTAAATACTTTTCTTCTCTCACCATGGCAGAAAATAAAAGATGTTGGAAATGGTAAATCTAAGAGTTTATTCATTTTTCTCTTTATATCTAAACATAATATAAAAATAAAGTTACTTATCAATGTTTAAAATTATATTATCGTTTATTCCAGATTAAATTGTATATTTGGCTTAATCTTAACCAAAACATCCTCAATCAAATCACTTACTGTTTTATCTAAATCATTGACCTTGTCCATGGCATATTTGGCTCATCCTTAGCCGACACGTTTACAACTTAAATAAGTTAAACAAATCTATAAAATGGTAGTCTAGATATTTTCGATAATCTTTATCAATGTATTTTCATCGACAAGGATCGAAAGGTGCTTTTGATTAATCTAGATTAACTTGACCGACCTCAATTAAATTGATATACCTTTAGGATGCCCTTATGCAAGGTTTCCGTCATTCTAGTTTTCATTTTTATGCTAGCTCTGGACAACTTTTTGCCTAAACAAAATCATCTTCAACTTAATATTAGGGAATTTTTTTGTTTTATCTTGAATAAGGAGATAAGTGACAATTACTTATTTTTCATGGTAGTTATAATTCCTTATTTTATATAATGTATTTTGTGTTATTTTTATAAACAAAAAAAATTAAGATTTAAATATTTTCTTTTAAGGTAAATATAACTAATTTTTTTTTTGGATTATTTTACAGAAAAGTAAAATATTGAAGAAGAATGAAAAAATGTTATCTTCAAGATTTTTTTCCCAACTCAAAGATAGCTCGTCCAACCAAAATAATTTTTTCTTACTGAATGACTCACATTTTCGCTCAGCGAGAAAATGATATTCTCGCTCAATAAGTAAGAACAATTAGTGTTGATACATTTTAGAACAACTTAGAGATTTGGTTCCTGATATAAGCTATAATCTCTTGGTCATTTTAAACATTTTTTTACACGTAAATCTTTGTGTTAAAATAACTAAGAGATTGTTATTTTCACACTGGCATTTATAACTTGTCTTTAAAAAATTAATACGTGTTAATTTATAGTGTGAATGTTTGAATAACCACTAGTGCAAAAAACACTTTTAATAACGACTATTTATATCGGTTATAATTCACTAAGTATAAAAAGTGACATAGTGACCTAACTGTAAATAAGATAACATTTTTTATATCAGTTGTGATTATAATACGTATAAAAATTAGACACCATGACATTTTTGTAATAAATAAGATTTTTTTTTCTACCAATTATAATTATAAGCGATATATAAAAAGTAGACATGGTGACATTTTTATAATAAATAAGAAAACTTTTTATGCCGATTCTAATTATAACCAATATAAAAAGTGAACACGATGACATTTTTGTAATAAATAAAAAAACTGTCCATACCAATTTTAATTATAAGCAATATATAAAGTAGTTTCTTATTATTATTTTTATTTGTAAACAGAGGATTCACAAATCCCTAACCCTCATTCTCCTCTTTTCCCTTTCTCATTCATGCCTCTTCTCCTCTATGAACCACATCTAAACTAGTGCAAAAACACTTTTAATAACAACTATTTATATCAATTATAATTCACTAAGTATAAAAAGTGGCATAGTGACGTAACTGTAAATAAGATAACATTTTTTATATCAGTTGTAATTATAATACGTATAAAAATTAGACACCATGAAATTTTTGTAATAAATAAGAATTTTTTTTATACCAATTATAATTCTAGGTGATATAAAAAGTGGACAAAAAATAAGAAAACTTTTTATACCGATTCTAATTATAACCAATATAAAAAGTGAACATGATGACATTTTTGTAATAAATAGAAAACTTTTCATACCGATTTCAATTATAACCGATATATAAAGTAGTTTCTTATTATTATTTTTATTTGTAAACAGAGGGTTCATAAATCCCTAACCTTCATTCTCCTCTTTTTCCTTTCTCATTTTTGCCTCTTCTCCTCTATGAACCACATATGAACCAAATCACCTTCTCCTCCACTAGCATTCTTGTCGTCATTTCCTACCACCCATGTTTCCTTCCCCTCCTGCCACCTATGCCATTACTCTCCTCAACTACATATACTACGTCACGGCGAAGCATCTTTGCCACTTACAGTCCCTCACAGCACACGCACAAAGATGAATTTCTTGGATTTATTGTGGAGCTTCAAGAGACACAAATAGTAAAAATGTTATTTCCAAAATGGGCATTATGGTTGATGGAAGGAAGAGACTAAGAAATAGTGACAAAGAGAGCAAAGCAATGATGGAGTTACTTTGGGAACGTGCTTTCCATACCCTTTAGAGGAAAACTAGTTGAGGAGTAGGTGAATGAGTCGTTAAGGTATGTGGTAGAGGTTGTTCATGAGTTTTTGTCGGCAACCACCATAGAGGAACACTTCTTAGGATTAATTGATTAGGTGGAGGCTTAGAGGCACATTCTTGGAATTTGGATTATGTGAATCTGGGGTTCTTGTGTATGATTTCTTGTGAATGAATTAGAATTGGAAGAAAAGTTTAGGTTATGATGTTGACTTAGTTAGGAAAGGTGAACTTTTAGAATTTTGGGACGATTTAGACTATTTTTTTATACCGATTGTACCTTTAACTGGTATAAAAAGGGAAACTTTCTATAACAATTATGGAACCATTATAAAACATCAATACTTTTTATATCCATTACTTATATACTAATTCTACAACTGATATAAAAAGCTCTTTTTAATTGGTATAAAAAAGGTTATTTTGTACTAGTGTATGTTGGAACTATATTGTGTAGATTGTTGTATTGCATTTAGTTCATGAAATCCAACTCCAATGAAGTTTTGTCATTATTGATTAATTTAAGTTTAACTTAGTAGTTTTACAGCTTCTAATTTAATTTCACATATTACTAAGTTTGAATTAATTGATGTTTATATTCATAAATTGAATAAGTAAATAAAAATTATTAACCAAAAAATGTGAATCTTTTGGGAAAATAATACTTACACTTTTCGATTACTACTTGAACAACTTGATACACTAACTAAGAAGATAATAAGATTTTGGTATCATTGTCAGATATTTATTATTTGTTTTGTCAAATTATGTATTATTTAATTGTTTAAGCTTAATTTATTCATTCATTAAATCTTCAGTTCCTTTTATTTTGTATATTCTAACTCTCTATACTCACCTTTTATTTGCTTAACTTGGCTTTTGTATTCAAAATTATATAAAACTCATTTCAGTAACTATATTTTCATTTAATTTTGGACACATTATCCTAACTGTGTTTTTTATTATATTGTTGCTAAATTTTCTTCTAAACACTAGTACAAAAACAGTGTATAACGTTGGTGTTTTGCGGTCTTTGACATCAAATTCGAGGTCTGTGTCGTATCAGGAGACGTTAAATTGACGTCCGAGTTAATTGAAATTAATTAACGTCGAACATATAGCAATATCGGACGTTGGACATAGAGAAAATTGACATTGGATATTTCCATTGTTCGACGTCAATTAATGTTGAATTTTCCCATTGTCCGACGTTGATAAACTTTTTTAGTTTTTTTAATTAAACTTAATCCATTTTTATAACTTTACGAGACCTGAAAAGTAGAAAAGCAACAAATGTAATCTAGTTCATGATAATTTATACAACAAGATCTATGAACTATAAGCAACAAACAAGAACAACAAGCAAGAACAACAAGCAAGTTCTTGAAAGCGAAAACTAACCTTCAAAAAGGTGGGTTCGTTGGAATAAAGTGCTACAACCAGTGAGATAGAAAGCCGAACACACCTATGAAGGATAAGAACATGAAAACAATCAGTCAAAACAAATGAAAATCATACCTAAAGTAGTTAATCAACATGTATTTGTATAAAATGAAAGAAAGATTTTGTGTGCTGGTTGTCAAGCTTCGTTCAAGAAAAGTTTGAGCAGATAAGAGGGTCTCGCACTAAGATAAAGTGAATGAATTTTCAACCTCCCGCCCAAATTTTTACAACCTTTTGATGTCTAATGCTAGGGCATTCGACGTTTTATAACCTTTTTTGACGTCTAATTCTAGTACATGCAATGTCATACGTAAGTACATTTTTATCTTCGTGCTAAAAACTTTTACAAAATTTACCCAATAAGACGTCTGATTTCATAATATCGGACATCATATAACTAATTGACGTCGGACAAGTCTAAATTCAACTTCTTAGTGAAACTTTTATTTATAAAAATACCACCAATCATTTATAAAATTAATTATTTAGTGATTAGATATTAAATATGTGATATTATACGCTATTTTTATAAAAATAAAATATTTCCAAACTAGTATAAACCAAAATATATTTTACTTATCTTACCATAATATATTAAGAGTAGTCTCTATAGGTTTATAACTAAGTTTCTTTTAATATATTTTCAACTTGTATCATGTTGAACTCAATTGTAACCAAAGTATATCATATTTGGTGTGGATTATAATGTTTTAAATTCAACTTTAAAATATTTTCATACCAATGATTATGAAATCACTAAAAGTAGATCAAATATTAAAATTAAGTCCATTATATTGATCTTAACCCATATAACCTTATATATTATTATTATTATCATCTTTAGGCCAGTGAAAAATTAGCGGAGTTGTACCTTTTCACGAGTCTACAACCATCTTATAAATTATTATATTTTCCAAATTCATTGATATTTATAATTATTGTTTAAAATTATATGATTCACCATACTTTTTTTGTAGTTGATAGTAGAGGATTTTGTAAATATAGTTTATATTTTCTTTATGCCTTCAAAGTTTCCCAATTTGACAAATTCCGTCTTCCTAACTTTCTTTTTCACAACTTTTTAGAAATTCGTTTATTTAAGAGTACCATCCAACAACCTTGCATAAAAGATAATTTTTAAAAAGTAAATAACAATAATAGTTATACTAATAATATCTATATCGAGTACGAGACAGTGCCATTTTAATTCTTAAGAAAACTCTATTTTCTTTTAAGAAAAAAATTGGTCTTTTTGCATAGAAAAGAAAAACCTTCGTTTAGCTTTGGTAACTAAAATTTGAGTATTTTAAAAATATATTGACGGAACTTATTAATTTTAAAAATTAAAGATAAAAAAGAATTCCAGAAAAACCAGACACTAGAAATATAGAAATACTATAAGCTCTTCAAACATTTACGTAGCTTAAATTTATAGTGTGAATGCCCTTGCTTTAAAATTAATATTGTAAAAAGAAGTTGTGAATGTTTTTATCTCCTAGTTAAAAATTAATTTCATCCTTGATAATGTAATTAATCTGACGTAAATGATTTTAGATATCGAGAATCTAACACAAATTAAATACTTTACAAAAAATCAGCCATTTTACGAAATTTAAACCTCTAAGATAAAATAAAATGAAATAATGATTGTATTGAAAATGTAAATATATGTATGAATGGGTGAAGATTTTGAAAAGAAAGAACACATTATGGTCCCCTCTCCCACTTTCTTCCCTATTGTAAGGCTTTTTATTGCCTCATGGACCCTTTTTTAATTCAATTATCTTCTTCCCTTAAGTGCCCAAACTTTATCATTTATTCTTCAAATTTCGTTAACCTAACTTATTGAATGTGTATTGTTTTGATATTAAGAAATGAGTTTTAAATTTAACTTAATATTATAAAATTAGTTTATAAAATAAAATTTATTTTAATTTAAATATTATAAATTCGTTTACAATAAGCTGAAAGTGAGAGGACTTATGTATGACTTTTTTTTACTTTTGAAAAATTACAACTAGTAAATATTTTTATTTTAAAGGAGAGTTACTTCGATATACAAGTAGAGATATCTAGAATTAAATTATGAAAGTCTGTTCCTATAAACATAAAACAAAAGGTTTGCATGTATTTAAATGTATTAGGATATGTAATCAGTAGGTTTAAGGCTAGAATTCAAAGATGGATGTGATAGGTTGTTTTGTCATGCACAGTGACATAATTAGTTATATAATTTGTTGACTTTAGAAAAAAAAAATCGAATGTTACTTGAATATTTAGTGTTGATTAGATCAATTAAATTAAAATAAAATATTGATACAATTATATTAGGTCAAACATTTTTTATTATTTTATTAAGAGTTAAATAGGGTTTTATCTTTCAATTTTAAGTGAAAATTGAAATTAGTCTTTTTTCAAACTTTGATGTAATTTAGTTTTACAACTTTAAAAATGTGTAAATTTAGTCATTTTAACTAAATTTTATTAAGTTTATTTAACGTTTCAAAACCATGAAACCTCAAATAAAATTAACAAAATTTGGTTAAAAGAACTAAATTCACGTTTTGGGTCTATCAAGGAGGAGGTTTATTGGGGAGACACAATATCAATGAGATATGAGTCCAACCATATAAGGAATTGACACCACTCTCTACCCAAAACCTTAAATCCGACATTGGATAGAAATGAGAAAGTAGAACACTATATAAAAATGAAAGACCCAACAGTTTTAAAGATAAAAAGTAAATTAGTCCAAAATTTAAAAGAAAACTAATTACAATTTTTATTTAAAATTAAGAAACCAAAAATATATTTGACCATTTCATTAATTATGTATAAATAGTTCTCTTAATCTTTATATTCTTTTAAGAATTCACCCACTCTTGAGTTACTAAGCTAACTTGGTCAAACACTTCATTCTACAAATACATAATTAGACATTTTGTTTAAGATCAAGAGGAAGTTTAGAGTGATATTTCATATCATAATTATTGGTATACCGAAGACTTGTTTTTTACCGTCATTTTGTTAAGCATATTGCTCGAATAAGAGGTAAATATTGTAATATATATTTGAATATTTAATTGAATAAGATGTTGAAAAGTGGAACACCAAATGTAATTTTATAAAAAAACTTTCTTGATATTTTGAAAGGGATGTGTTTTTAAATGGTTTGATCTTACTAAAATTAGTGTATAATAAATAAATGGGGTTGCATAAAAATGATGAGTGAAAGTCAGCATTTTTCTCTAAAACACAAACAATATTTACAAAAGTAAAACAAGGATTTTGATACATCAGTCATATTATTTTTTAGAAATTTCACATAAACTAAACTAAGAATAAATATATTACAAATCAATTTTTTAAATTAGATTTTATAAAGAGATTTCATTTGTCAATCCACTATCATGTTTACATTATTAAAATTATATTTCAATGAAAACGAGTCTCGTACCTCTAATAATATATAAATTAAAGCTAAAAAAATTATTTAAATCAACTTTAAACTAAATATATTTAATATAAAGCATGTTAAACTTGGACTTAATTATTTGTTGGACAGTTAAATCTAATATCTTTATTTGAAATATAATAGTGTCTTTTATGATATTACATTAGTCATTCAACGATGTTAGTATACATAAATATTTTTCTGAAAACTACATGAAAAAATTATGTGTTACATGTGTAAATATATTCTTCAAGATTGATACGACTAATCTAATTATAATTCATTTAGTAATAATCATGATTTGACTTAAGATAATAATCATTAATCCTAATTTTTTTTAAGGTCGATAATTCAGTTTATGTTATTTGATCGACCGATTTATTAGATATTCTTGACAAATAAAACTGTAATCATGACTAGACAATCATATCATACGTAAGTAATAACCAAAATCAAGATAAAAATGCAAGAAACTTGTACAATACGTTTGTGAGGAACAACAAATACTATACTTCAAAATTAGTGATAAAAAAACCGAGAACTAGTTTATTTTTTATAATATTATATTATTAAAAACCGAAATCGTAAAACTATTTTGATTGACAGAAGGAAAATTTAAAGAAAAAGATATTAGCCTATTTGACTAAAAATCACGATACCGAACTACAATTTTTTTAATAGGTATCCGTATCATATTTTATCAATTGACTTGCAACGCAATATATAACTTTTGGATGGAAGTACGACAATGAAATACTTCCAAGTTAATTTTTACGACGAGCTAAAGAACTTGAATTGACGTGACAATACATGGTGGTCCAATGACACATCACATAAACACATACATGTAACATGATCCATCCATGGAATGAAAAGTAAAACAAGTAATTATAATAAGATGTTCCATCTCAATTAACTATAAGACCTAACTTAACAAACAAATACATACATGTATTTATTTATATACTCGTAATTAATATTAGTCATGGTCGTGTTTGCGATATCATTTTCAATTTGTCATGATGTTACGTTACACGACAAACGGTGTCAAGAAAACATGTACGCCACCTAGGTCGGAAATTTTTGTTTGGGACTCATATTTTTAGGTTTTAATTTATGTGGGTGAGCAATATTATAAAAGCATTATTAAGGATCTGAAGAGATTAAAAATTTGAATAAAAGATTTATACTCAGTAATGATATTTGAGCAGGTGTAACCAATTATAGTGTGATTGAGTTAAAGATTTTAATGGAATAGTTAATTTTGATTAAAGTCGGATTCATTGAATGGTCCAGCCAATTAATTCAATACTTTAAGAGATCCGTTTGTACTTTGAGATCTCTTTTACACAAACTATAAAAATACTCAATCCACATGAATTCCATATTAAATTATGTATATTATTGTAGCTCGCAAAATTAGGTCTAAAGTATATATCATGGACATATCATCATGCACACACCATTCCAAACTAAGGTATACCTAAAATATATTATACAACAGATGCCAATTAATTAGATATAGTTAATTATATGATTAAATATATTTTTTGTTTTTAGATATAAAATTAAAATATATATAACTTTATTAGTATACAAGAGTGGTTCAATGACCCTATGATGGTACTAATCAATTTTGGACCACGAGGCAAGAGTATAAAATATTATTTATAAGCTATTCCAAGGTGAGAGATGAGAATAAAAGTGTTTTCTTCCTTTTCTCTTTGTTTCTGGCTTAAAGTTCTTTTCTGTTTTAAGTACCCTTTATTTATTTATTTATTTATTTTTTCTTTCTACTTGTCTTCTTCTGGCGTGTGATTGAGAGATTCAATAAAATTATTTTGACACAATTTATTCTAAAAAAGTTGTTAGAACCAAAAGGAATAAAGTTGTTGGGATAGTGCAATACAATTTAATAGAAAAGAAATAGGAAATGATAAATTTACATAAAGACTAGTATATAATTAATTTTTTTATTTTTTTCTACATAAATTTATAACTAAATATGAAATATTTAAGTGGTGAATACTATGTATAATTTAAATATGGTGTTAGGTGATTATGGTGTTTAGTGACTACAAATTTAGTTATTATTCATATTAGAATATATTCTTTATGAAACAAAATTAGTTAGTTGTAGCATATGACCTAGTCAGTTAAGGTCTAAATAAATTTATTAATGTTGACTATGGACCGGTCATATGAAAATATTTATTTATAACTATAATATAAAAATCGAAAAGAAATACAAATTACCACTTGACGAGAAAATGTCACGAATCGATTAATAATTGTATTAATTATTTGATTAAAAAAAATAAGCCTTTCAGGATGGTGGGGACTGGGGATTTTATTGAAGACTTAAAGCCCAACTCGAAAGTCAATTAAAATTTAAATTTGGTTGACTAAACAAAGACTTCCACACTGTCAGAACTTTACAAAATTAACTAAAATTGTTTACTTCGACACTCAAAGAAAAAATTACTAATCATTTTGATTAATAAAATATTATTTTTTAAAAGAGAGCACTCTTATTAAAGGCATTTTTTTTAATTATATTCTTAATTTTTAAAAGGAAAGTATACTGTTATATTAAGAGACGGAACAAATAACCTTAATACCATTACATTAAGGTTGATAAAAAGGGTTTTACATGATATATGTTTTACATAGTTTATTGCTAAGGTTATTAAGACTTAAATAATAGTGTTATGAATAAAAATGAATTTTTTTAATTTAATTTTATTGCTCTAATTTTTATGTGTTAAGGTATCGATCCATGCATCTTCAATGAAATGGATGGTTTTAATTTTCTCATCCATTATTAAACCTATTTTTTTTTTTATAAGAATAAAGTCAAGATCATTGTTATAATGATGAAGAATGATGTAAGTATTCTATATATTTATTCACATGTAAAATATGATGCAATATTTGTGTTGGAGAGATAAAGAGATTTTCATATTATTTGCAACTAATGGAGAATGAATTTTAATAGTTTTACGTAGCATTATTGGACATTAAAACTACACTTAATTTAATATATCATTTGAACCCTTCAAATTTATTGATTAAATTCATCAATGTATGCAATTAATGATATAATTGGTTTATTTTTGTATGATAAATTTTTGTTCTTAATTTTGTATATTGTAAATGATGTGAAAAATTGTATACATGTAAAAGAATTTCACATATCAATCATTTAATAAACATCTTCGTAAATATAATGTGTTCTTATGTATCACACTATGTCAACTATTCCGAATTATAAAGCAAACTTATTAAAGCTTTGAAATTGAAATTTGACTAGGATATATATTAAGTATGACTTTTGAATTAACTATGTTGAATATGAAAGGACTATGAGGTGAATAAGATGAATAATAATTTGTACAATTAATCTCCTTTATGAATATTTAAATCATATATCATTATATAAACTCTAATCATACTAATTAGTGTAGAAGGTATATGTGCAATCTTTTTTATTCAATATTTCTTTTTTCTAACACCTAATTTCGTCCAAAAAGTTAAGTAAGAAAATAATAACTAATGGTGTGTAAAGAAAAAAAAGGAAAAAGAAAATAATAAAATAATCTTCTTTAATACAAGACACATCACTTTAGAATGTTTTTGAAATATCAGTTTAATATGATAATAATTTGAATCAATATTATGCCAATAATTATAAACAATAATTAAAAATATATTTGCTGCGTCAGTTGCTTTTTAAAGAGAAAATTATATTTTCTGACAATCAATGTCGTGAATATTATCTGATTTATTTTTCTTGCAATCAAGACAATTTCTTTCCTTATTTTTGTCCATTGTCAATTAATTCTCACTCATTTAAGGCAAGATTGTCATAATTTTATAATGAGGTATGCACCCTGTGAAAGAAAAGAAAACAGAGAGAGAAACTTGTAGAAAAAATAGAAAGAAGGAGAGTACAGAGAAAAAATAGGTTCTCAGTTCTGTCAACCATAATCACCAAGAAGAAACAAGGGAGTACCGAAAGTTAAAAAGGTATATCATCTCTGCACCATTCTTTTTCTTTTTATTGTGCTCTGAACTTTTTTTTCTAAAAGGTTTTTTTACTACACACAAATAATGTTTTTTTAAATAATAAAATAAAGGGTACACGTCGGCCTATGACCGGTTTCTTTCTTTTTCCCACCATTATTAAAATATAAAAAATACAAAATATTTAAAACAAAAAGGTTAATTTTTGTTAAACTAAACCTTTTTTTTACCAGAACACTACGTGATCCTTGATTCTCCATCGGAGCAAGGTAAATCCTTGTCGGGTTCACTTTTCAAAAATCTCAAACAATTCATTTTTTTTAACAAACTCACAAACCTTTTTCTAGACAAAGAACTACAGGATCCCTGATTATCCATTATAAATGGATATACATAGGTATAAGGTCAATCCTTGTCGGGTTCATAAAACAAAAAAAAGAAATATTTTTGTTTCATAATAATTTAATTTATTTTATTTTATTTTTGTTTTTTGGGGAAAATTAAATATTTTGGAAAATCACGTGAAGTTTACAAATTTAATTAGAGGTATTGCCTTTGGGTAGACATGTGAGGGTGCTAATACCTTCCTTACGTGTAACTGATTCCCGAACCTGAAAATCTTTTTTTCGTACACCATGCTTTTATTTTAGGGTTTTTCCATAATAAATTATGGTGGCGACTCCCAAAATCTTTTCTTAAATTCCGTTTGTTTTTTGGTTCGTCGTCCCGTTGTGATCCGATTACGACAATGATTTTTTATCAACAAAATAAAAAATAAAAATATGAAAGTTTGACACTAAAAGTGTTCTAATCCTTTTAAAAAAATGTTGAAATTATCAACCAACATAAGATACACATATTGTTTTACTATTATACTCAATAGTGCCTAAATCTTTAAGGCCTTATTCACTTGAGTGAATTTGAGGGAGAGTAATTGAGTGAATTTGAGAGGATTTTAAGGTAATTCTTTTTGTTGTTTATCTGAGTGAATTTGGAGGTAAAAAAGAGTGGATTTGGAAGTAAAGTTTGTGAGAATTAGTGTAGGATTTAATTTATGTGACAGATTAAAAAAATTTACTTCCAAATTCACTCTCACTTATCTCCAAATCTATTAAAATAAACAACAACAAAAAAATTATCTTCAAATCCTCTCAAATTCTGTCAATTACTCTCCCCCAAATCCACTCAAGTGCATAAAGCCTTAAGGCTAAACGTAACTCACCATTATTACACAAATTAAAAATATATGCCAACTAGAAAATAAAGAGTGATGGAGAAAGTCTGTTGCTAGAACTCAAATGCAAAATAAGCAATCTTGAATTGCAACTACTTGATGAGATTGGTCACATGTAGTGTCCTTTATCATCATGGTCAATCTTGGACTTACATGCTACTTAGAGGTTTCACTCTTACTCAGTGGCTAGTCCTTCTTAGTACCTTCCCTTGCATATAGAAGACACTCTGACCATTCCACTATGTTCGCCAATTTCATGTCTAATAACTCATGTAATTTATTCCTTGTCTTGTTTTCTTTGTTGTTCTAGCAACATCTTAAGTCTACAATCCCGTCTTGCATAACTATACATGCCAACAAACCGATTATTTTTTCTAGAAAAGAGTAAATTTCGAGCACAAGCCCAAATTTGTTATGTTTTGCCCTGTCAAGTCATTTATGCTTACTAACATTAATATATCATTCTTAGATATGTATAAACCTAAGATGTGAAGTTGTATGCCTTCCAATCATATCTAAAAGTGAAGAGTTTGATATACACTGTAAGGGTTGCACAGAAAATATGATTCATGATATTGGAGAAGACAATTTCCAACGAGCACATGTGTATGATTCATTGAAAGATTATTCAAAAAAGCCTTTATATCCTGGTGTTACGAGTTTCACTCGTTCCTGAGCAATATTAAGATTATCTAACATTAAAGCCATAAATGGGTGGACCGATAAAAGTTTCACTGAGTTGCTTGATATCTTGCATCAAATGATGTTAGTGGGTAATACATTGCAACCAGTCACTATAAGGTAAAGAAGATACTATGTCCGATGGGTATGGAGTACCTAAAAATTCATATTTATATAAAAAAAAGTCTGAAACATTGATTAAGTGTCCAAGATCCAGGGTATCACGATACAAAGTGAAGGATGATGACAACGACGAAGATGAAACGAAGAAGGGTCCTCCTACAAAAGTGTTGTGGTATCTTCCAATCATACCTCAATTTAAGCCTTTATTTGCCAATGTTAATGATGAAAAAGAAAACCTTATATGGCATGCAAATGGAAGAAAAAGTGATGGATTGTTAAGACATGCAGCTGATTCACCCCAATGAAAGAAAATTGATCATCTCTACCCACAATTTGAGAGTGATCCAAGAAAAAGTGATGGATTGTTAAGACATGCAACTGATTCACCCCAATGGAAGAAAATTTATCATCTCTACCCATAGTTTGAGAGTGATCCAAGAAATTTGAGGCTTGGTCTTGCAATTGATGAGAGTGATCCAAGAAATTGACCATCAAAGATTTTTGAGACGTAATTACCTATATTATCGATTGAAAAAGGATTGCAATGGATGTTAGGAGGAAAAAATTGTGTCTGCCACCCTTAACTGGAGAAGTGTATGACCGTGAGTGCCAAGTAAATGTAACCTTTGGGAAAAAGTAGAAAAACCTGTTGTAACAAACATTTGGAAGAAAAAATCAATATTCTTTGAACTCGTATACTGGGCCAAATTAGATGTCAGACATTGTATGGATGTGATACATTTGGAGAAAAATGTTTGTGATAGTATAATTGGAACATTACTAAACATCAAAAGAAAAACAAAGGATAATGTAAATGCACATAAAAATCTAGTTGAGATGTGTCTTCGTTTGGAGTTACAACCACAAGTTCATGGTAAACAAACATATTTTATACTTGTATTTTTTAATAAGTCTTGATTAATTTTTTTTTCTTTAATATTCAAACTACTTTGTTAAGTACTATATTATTTAATTGTTTTCATTAACAAGTAATCAATTCACTTTTTTTTTATAATTTACTTTAACTTGTAAGTTAAACTCAATAGATAAGTTCACAAAAAGGTCAAGTTAATTAAAGAATTACTTATAGAAATAAGACAATAACAATTATATTATTTTTTTAACAGATTTAGTTAAGGAAAACACTAAACAGAACAAAAATAATGAGTTAAAAATATTAAAATTTGAAATATTTAAAAATGTTAATTAAGTTATGAAAGAAATAAGAAGAAATAAAAGTTTGGGAATTGAAGTTAGTCATGTGGCCCGAGATGAGCACATTCCTCGGTTCCAGCCTAGACTAATTATAAAATTGAGCACCCAACAAACTATGCAAATTTTGTTAAACGTGTTTTGGTTCATTGAACCGTATCTACTTTATCTTTAAAATTATAGATTTTGGGAGTACTTTAAGGAAGGATTCCATGTGTTTCATTAATTAGTTTAATCATAAATTTAGGTCTAAAAACAAATAATTAACCAAAACAAAACCCTGTCCTCAAGGATACGTGTTGGGACAACCTGGCTCTTTCTCTTGTCCCTCTGTAAGCTCACAGGGACATTCTTTCACTCTTCCGATCATTTCCAATGCTCACACAACTATTAGGAATAACAACAGGTTGGGTCGAACACGATTGATGACTACTTACAATCTAATCTATCGGATAAAATTATATCAGCCGTTCAATCTATTACTCATGTGAATACTAATTTAGAAAATAGTCACAGATATTTTAAAACCCGGAAATATCTGCAAATACCTGAAAAAAGAAATATTTTATACATTTTTAAAATAAAATTACAAAAATTATATGTAATATAATATAAATTAAATTAAATATAAATTAAAATTTAATTTTAATTAAATTTAACCTAATAAAATATAATTTAATTTTATTTTTAATTAAATTTAATTAAAAAATATATAAATTATTCTTTTTACAGATAAGAACTACTTTATCCGTACTTGACCTATTTAGAAACGTATATTAAAATATCCGTTATCCATTATCTATAAATAGTAAATATCCACAAATAAAAACTAGTCGCTACAAATTTTATATGGAGATACGTCCCCGCAGAATTTTTTTCGTCCCTGCACACAACTTTTACCTGTTCATTTCTTTTATCATATTTTAGTTAATACCTAACATTTTATCTTCATGTTAAAACTAATACAAAATTTTATCACAAAAAGGATAATCAAATTTTCTTATTAATTTTATTATGTATTATTAAAAATCACCTACACCAAATACACACAATTTTAACAAATAATCTTAAATTTATTCCCACAAATACCTACAAATAATAAATCATATATACGACATTAAAGAGGAACACATTGACTATATAATACACTCTCCATTTTAACTCTCTTTGGACACTTTGAACACTGAAAAGGTGTCGAAGCTAAAATAATCTCCAAATTTGTTCGGACAACAAGATTTGGAGGAGGAGAAAGGTTGAATAATTAAAATTTATTACTTAAATTGAAATATTATAATATAACTTAAAAAAAAAGGTTAAATATGTTTTTAGTTCCTATATTTTGGGACGATTTTGGTTTTAGTCTCTCTTTCAAACTAAGGTACAATTTAGTCCTTTAACTTTGGAAAACTCTGGTTTTAGTCATTTTTACCAAATTTTTTTAACTTTATTTGCTATTTCAAACGCGTTTCTGAGTTAACATTGAAGCAAAAATGTGTCAAACAGTGTAAACAATCTAAATACTATAATGAAACGTGCTTGAAAAAACAAATAAAGTTAAAAAAATTTGGTAAAAAGGACTAAAACTAGAGTTTTCTAAAGTTGAAGAACTAAATTGTACCTTAGTTTGAAAGAGGGACTAAAACCATAATCGCCCCAAAGTATAGGGACTAAAAACATACTTAACCCTTAAGAAAAATTCATTTATTTTATCACCAACCCAAAAAAGCAGTTATTTATTTTTAGAATATATTGATTATTTCTCTAAAAATAACATAACATATTATACAAATGCAAAATATTTGTTATTGAAATTATGAAGCGCGCTCTATTATTACAAGTTATGAAAATTTAATTTTACTGAAGTTTGAAAACAAAAATAAGAAAAAAAAAGTAACGCTTCATAATTATTTATAAGTAAAACTAATTAGTTCGGATTGGTATTAATATTAACAATTAATATTGAAAAAATAAAAATAAACTTAAAAATTATAATAAAATGATTATTTCTCCAATAGTGAACTAAATACTTGATGGGTTGCAACCTGAAAGATGGGCTTCCAGTGGACCATAGAGTGGGCCCTTACTAAATTTCATATCGGCGTTAGGTTGAGCAGCATGCATCTGGGCTTGGGTTTGTGTATGGAATGTCATGGTAGTTAATAATCTTTCAATAAGAGTTTTTCTCCCTCTATTAAAATAGTATACTAAAAAAAGTATATCTAATTCGTTAAAAAACATTAAAGACATTATTTTTCTTTCAAACACATTTTTTTTTGTCTTTACATCATACAAGATGTTTTAAAGTAAACACATAAGTATTTGAAAATATAAATTAGAGACTTAATATTCCAACATCATCCCTATGTTTTATTCACACTTATTCAATTTTCATCAATAAATTAATTTAATCACTGTTTCATATCACTCTCAATGATAGTTTATCACAATAGGTTATCAACAATATTTTCTAGTCACAATTCACAACAATAAGAAACTAAACATTATAATCAATAATTTTGAAAAAATTTCAATCTTGTTAATTTACCCACCCATGCAACAAAATACGTCCAAAAATTCAAAACTCAAAATTTTGATTCAAATCAACACAAGATAATTTTTCAGTCATTCTATTCAATTTTAAAAACAAAAGCTTTCCTTATCTTAAAGAAGGAGTCTACTTCTTAAGCACCACCACACCACCTAACTATGATCAATTTAAAATTTCATGACCACAATTAGACCTAAACCCATAAATTTTGCATGCACCTAAAAATCAATGTCAAAAGTCCTTATCTCTAGATTGAAATGTTGAGAATTCTTAGGAGAACTTTTCTTCAAGTTTGCTTCAAGGACTTTCACTCGTTAAGAAAAAAGAGAAAGAGTTTTAAAGGTACACACCTTTACTTTGATTATTGAGTTTCTGTTTTCTTATAATTTTTTTTATAAATAAGTTATTAAAAAAATGAAAATAAGTCACAAAAATAAAAGAAAATCAATGGTTCTTTAAAGATTGAACAATAAAGTTGTTAATTATATCTCTCTTTTATTCTTAAAATAATAGTATAACGATACATGTTTATATTCATTTAATATAAAGTATAAAAATAAAATGACATAAAATAATAAATTTTACATTCTTTTAGAAGAAAAAGAAAAAAAATATCAAATGAATATAAAAAAAATTGTGTGTTAAATTATATTTTTCTTCTTACTATCTAATTTATTCAACTTAAAATCCCATCAAATCAAAATAGTCAACCATGGCAAGAAACCAATGGTCACATTCCATAAGTAAGCACGTGCAACTACTCACTAGTTCACCTTTATTCTGAACAAACACAAGTGCTTACATTTTAATTTTATAATTAATTAAAAAAATACTTTATCATCATCATTATTATTATTATTATTTAGTTTTGTTCAGAGAAAAGAATCCTTTGCCACACGTTAGTCTGAGACACACGTTGACAGAAGTGTTTGGATGTCTCAAAATTCAAAGCACTCCATGATAAAGTGTGGAGGGACAAAGAAACAGAGCGCAACACACTCTCCTTCGTTCCTTCCTTCCACTGTTCAACTGTTCAACTGTTCAACTTTTGCAATCGGGAATGAACCCTGGGCTCCTTGCAGGTGCGACCTTGCTTGCACTCTTAGCCATCACCTTCTCCTTCTTCAACCCTCTAGCCCTGTTTTCTCCGCCCCATCTTCCGGGATCCAAGGATCACCTCCACGCAGCGCGGATACTCCATGTCGCCGGCGCCGTCGGCCCTGAAAGTCTTGTTTTTGACGCTCACGGCGGAGGGCCCTACACCGGTGTCGCCGACGGCCGGATTTTGAAGTGGGAAGGCGAGCAGCAGGGGTGGACTGAATTTGCTTTCACCAGTTCCAATAGGTACTGTTTTTATAATTATATATGGTTGTTACTATCACTGCCACCACTACTATTTGCCTTTTATCACTCCTTTTGTTTTCTCAGGCTCCATGTTAGTGTTTTGTTGGTGAGAGTTTAATTGGGTCACTGGGGTTTTGCTGATTATTTAGAATGAAGGTTACTCTAGACTGTGAAGGTTTTATTGTTACCTTGAAGAAAGGTCCTTTCCCAGTTGTGGAACAGTGTAGAGTTGCTCTAACACACTGTTATCATGTCTGGCTTTTATACGCTTTAAGGGGAATTCTGCTTGGTAGGTTTTTGCATCATAGGAAATGTATATGCTCATTCCAAATTATAATACTAGCATAATAGGCTTTGCAGAAAAAAAAAAAATGAAAAGAGAATATATGAAGTGAGTCTGTTGTTCAAATGGTGTTATGATTGTTTGAGCAGGCAATCGTGGATACTTACTCAACTTTCGAATTGTGTTTGACTGGATTTGTCATGGATTAATGGATAATGAATAGTTTTCTGTCAATTTCCTCCATTAAGTTACAGTTTACACGAACTTTCTCTGTCAAAGGAGATGAGCGGCATTGGGATTAGGCTGATTTTTATGTTTAGATGTCAGGAGAATAATTGTACTTTAGGGTATCTTTAACTTTCTTATGAATTTAACAAGTTTAGTTGCCTGATTTTGAAGGTCGAATTGTGTTCGTCCATTTGCACCAGAGTTGGAGCATGTTTGTGGGAGACCTTTAGGACTAAAGTTTGATAAGAAAACTGGAGATCTGTACATTGCTGATGCCTACCTAGGCCTAAAAGTAGTGGGATCTGCAGGGGGTTTGGCGACGGAAGTGGTAACAGAAGTTGAAGGCCAGCCCTTGCAGTTCACCAATGACATGGACATCAGTGAAGATGAAGATGTGATTTACTTCACTGACTCAAGCTCAATCTTCCAGAGAAGGTAAATTCAGCTCAAACATATCATCCTTCAATGGAGGAAGGCTATAAGTCCTTATTTATTATTGTTTTCTAGCTCTGCAGTGTATTAAATGAAGTTGAAAAGAAAATATTACATTATAAAGATCCTTGTGTGGAATTTTCAACCCTAATAAAGGAGTATGAAAAGTATGAGTCACTTGCTGTATTGTTCAAGGCAAATACAAAATGAAGACTAATATAAAACTTGTGAGATTTGCATTTTCACCTAAACCCATAGTTGTCTGTTCTAATTTCTAGTATGCCAGTCTTTTTGTAATTTGTATATTCTAATAGGGCATACTCCTAGAAGATGCGTATGGAAGTAGAATTATGCAAGTACAATAAGGCAACTTTTTATTTACTGAGTGTAAATGTTGGCCCACTTTTGTTTGCAGGCAATTTATGCTTGTACTCCTTAGTGGAGACAGGAGCGGTAGGTTAATGAAATATGACAAGTCAACAAAGGAAGTGAAAGTTTTATTACGTGACATTGCTTTTGCTAATGGTGTTGCTTTAAGCAAAGATGGATCTTTTGTTCTGGTAGCTGAAACCACTAGTTGCAAGATCTTGCAACTATGGCTTCGTGGACCAAAGGCTGGTGAAGTGGATACTTTTGCCGAACTAGCTGGTTTTCCAGACAATATCAGAAGAAATTCAGAAGGGCATTTTTGGGTAGCTCTGCATGCAAAGGGAAGCCCTTTTGCGAAATGGGTTTCCTCCAATCCATGGGCGGGAAAGTTGATGCTAAAGATTGGCTTTAACTTCAAACAATTGCACACATCAGTTGCAGGGTGGAAGGCTCATGCTGCTGCTGTAAAGTTAAGTGACAGAGGAGAGATACTAGAAGTCTTGGAAGATTCTGAAGGAAAGACATTAAAGTTCATGAGTGAAGTGGAAGAGAAAGATGGTAAGCTTTGGATTGCATCTGTGTTGATGCCTTTCATTGGCATTTATAGTTTGTGAGACTGCGTCATGGATAATATGATCATCTTTCAGATCATCTTCTCCTAATAAGATTATGTACAATTCAGAATTACTTTTAGTGGTTTTTTTTTCTTTTACTTTTGTTCATTATAATAAAACACTGCCTTCTACTTCATGAACAAATGCACAAATGTACGTGTTATCTTTTAACTGCTTAAACAAATCAACAATAGTTATACATTATACATTCATTTTTCTTATTTAATTTTCATCATTTTTTTAAGAAATCTTGAAAGACAAGAGATATCTTTTTTGCTTAATATATTTAATTATTTATAGCCTAAACACACAGAGCGTGTGAGTACACATTTCTTAAATATTTATAAATTATTTAAAACTTAAAATTAGTAATTAAAAGAGTTAAATTGAAAAAACAGAAAGGTATATATAGTTATAGATATTATGAGTAATTATTTCAGTAATGTTGTGTAAATATTATTATGAGTAATTTTTTAAATTTGAAAAAATAGTTATTAAAATGATAAAAGAGTAAATAATTATTTAATAATGAGTAATTATTTGAAATATTAAAATAATAAAACTGAAAAATGGATATTTTATTATGAATAATTATTTAAATTTTAAAAATAATAATTAAGAGAATAAAATTCAAAAAAATAAAAGAGGATTTCTAATTTATTATTCTTAGGTTTTTATTTTGAAATATATATATATATATATATATATATATATATATATATATATATATATATATATATATATATATATAGATAACGTAGTGATATAATATAACTTGTTTATTATAAGCTAAATTGCTAATTAGAAGAAAAAATTGTGTGATTGTCTGTTTGCCTAATTTATTGATGAGAATGGAACCTTTTTGGTTGAGATGGCAAAGATATAAAATTAAGAATATTCTGTTTCCTAAAAATAAAAATATATTTTCGAGAATGTGATGTCGCTAACATAACATTTTAGGTTTATTATGAGTGAATAATATTTTTCAGCATTATTCGTTTTCATGAAAGTAATGAAAGCATTTTTTACTTCATTTCGAAAGAGGAGAAATGCAAAAGCTAAATTTTTATGTAAAAACGTCGGAATTATTTTCTAATTCGATTATAACTTGAACTCCAACTTTAATTTTATTTTAATAATTTCATTTTTCTAAATTCTAAAATTATTAAAATTTAACAAAATAATGTAACTTTTTTTTGGATATTTGTAATAACGCTATTTTAAAGAGTAAATAGGTCTTAGAAAATTACACATTTTTTCAAGGTTTTTTGACAATTAAAATAATCTAATTCATAAGTGTGGGTAATAATAAGTCAAGTTACATCGTATTTATCTGTTGTAAGCATTTTTGTAATAGTATGATTTGTATAAAAGCTTAGTCTGAATTGATCTCTACGAGTTTGCCTGAAAAACTGTTTTGCAATCGATGTCTTCGAAATCCTACTAATTTTATTGTTTAAATGAGGACATTAGTAACTATTTTTTTTTATATTATTATAATATATATACATATATCTTATGTATAATTATGTATGTATACTATAATACAATAAATAACTTATTCAAATATCACTTT
This sequence comes from Vigna radiata var. radiata, assembly GCF_000741045.1. Lineage (NCBI taxonomy): Eukaryota > Viridiplantae > Streptophyta > Magnoliopsida > Fabales > Fabaceae > Vigna > Vigna radiata. The sequence goes on from NW_014542916.1 coordinate 386,992, forward strand.
GTAAACAATTCTAAAATAAAATATAACTTTAACTTTCAATAATATTGAAAGTTTGTTTTTTTAGGTAAATTAATGTTCTTAGTAATTGACAATGATACAAAAATATATCATTTTCATATATTATAATAAGAGTTGTTATTTAATAATATTAGAAAAGCTGTTAACATAAATTAATTTGGTATATTTAAAAGACATTTCAAACCACTTAAAATATGATTTTTTACCAATTATACTTTTGCCAAAATTAAACTAACGTGTTTGCCTTCTATAATACATTATGCATTGCGTAACATTGCAATTATATTAACTATTTATTAATTACTTAATTACCTATAAACATATGTACATTATTAATTATTTCAAAATTCTAAATTTTCAATTTAAATTACTTTTTTTATCAAAAAAAAAAACTATTTTAAGCCTTTAATTTTCATATTTCTTAAGAACATGACCATTATTGTGACGTCACATTTTTAATTAATAGTATTCAACTATTATAAAAATCATCATCTAATATAAATAATTATTAACTTAAAAAAATATATAAAATATTATTGCAATTATTCCAAATATAA
>NW_014542916.1:387590-492416 GCF_000741045.1 Vigna radiata var. radiata
TATATATATATATATATATATATATATATATATATATATATATATATATATATATATATATATATATAAAAAGATCATATACTATTAAGAATGTTATTACACTAAATCCAAAAACGTAACTGAGTCTTTCAAAAATTGATATAAATAGAAAATGAGCATCCTACCTTATGTTTCAACACCATAGTCATCCTGCATTTGATTAACTAAGACATTCTCATCTGCTCACACCATTAAGATAATAATTACAAACAAGAAAAACAAACATATAAATAAACAAGGATGAAAGAGTAAGCTAATATATCAAAAAGAGTATACATACAACATATAAGTAGATGATAACACATATAAAGGTTTATATCAACCAATCCTAAGGCATACAATCATTTAATATATATTTGACCATCCAAATACATGTATTAATATGAGACTCTAACGAGCTATGCACTTGTGATAACTTCGACTACTCTGCAGAGCCATTGCCAAAGGGTTTCATAGACATGACAACTTCCCTCTCTTTCTTTATATGTCAGAGGAATGTTTTTAAAGTTCTCTCTAGCACTGATGTGTTATGTATAACAATATTACAATTTTTTGTTGTAAGTAAATATCTACTTGTTAACTATTTAGCAAGTGTACCAATTCGTTAGTTACAAGTAGTATATGAAAGTTTCAAGTATCATTTCCCACATAATTTATGTTTGTTTGTCTAATAATACTTATTTATCAACTTTAACTTGGATAACAATAATGATTGAATTTATTAGTAAAGAAACAGATTGTAACAACAAGAGTTTAGAAAATTTGATTAAGACAACGATGAAGCTTCATTGGAATTGAGTTTCATGAATCAAATGATGATAAGACTCTATATAACATATCATTATTTCATTTAAACATTCTCATCAAGGTATACTAGTTCTAATTACTTAAGAAACTAGTTCTAAATATGTCCAATTTCTAATTCCAGTGTTCATTTAACATATAGTTAGCACTAAATTCAGATATTAACAATAACCAAGAGATTAAAACTATTCTTAGAACCAACTCTCTTGATTGCTTTAGTTGTTTCTATGTTCCAATTCACTTTCCAATGACTAGACACATTCAAATTATGAAATTCCATCATTCCATAAAAATTTAGATAAAGCATCTCAATGAACAAAGATTGTATTGCACAAGAGAATTATATCAGTTGAGTTCACTACTTCAATCCCAATAAATATAGAAATTAACTACTCCTAGTCATCTAGAACATACAAGTTAGATGAAAGTTGATGGAAAAACAACGTCTTGATGCTTCAAGGTAGCCTCTAACTAATTCCTTGAGTTTCCTCGTGTTTTCACAACCAGAACTGCTTCTATTTTTCTCTTTCTCGACCAATAAACCACTTACACAATTTGACTTTTCACTGGGCAAATAGACATGTATTCGCTAAACGAAAAATCAACTGTTATTAACTGCACATGCTCGTTGAGCAAGACAACTCAGTCGCTGAGTGAGTATTTGTATTCTTGGCTAAACGAAACATGACGTGGTTAAGCAAGAAAAGATCCCGACAACAACTTTCAAAATCAAAGATGCTTCATTTTCTTGTACAAAACTCTTAAAAGGACTAACTAACCTAAAACCTAAACAAAACAATAAAATCTCACGTCTTCGCATAAGAAGAAAACACAAAAACATATAAAAATTCAAATTAAAAAATAAAATTAAAATAAGTGTAAATAATAAGCAATTATCACAATTATCACTACTTTTATGAAATTTAAATATATTCTCAGTCTTAATTAAATATATTTTTTTTAACAACGAAAACTTATATAAAAAATAATATATAGACTTATCAATTTTTATCAATTTTGTAATATTTACATTTTCAATTTCTCAAACACTTTTACTTTAATCATCTTCATCTTCACAATTCTCTTAATTAGATTCCATCTCTATTTACATAGTTTCATTTTTATCTAAAAGTACAAAAATATGATCATTTGAATTTCTTATTAATATTCACGTAAAATGATAATTGGATGAATTAAACGTATTTGTAAAATTGATTTCAATATAAATAATTTATATATTATCTTTTTATTAATTGTGGAATCTTATATTAAAAGACTATAATTTAGATTTAAAGACAATTATTTGTTAGTTCTATTTACCATAATCCACGTCGATTCATAAAAATAGAATGTACAAAGTATCAAATCTGGAACAGTTTTAAAATATGATTTTGATGTATCTTGGATGGATTAAGATTAATTAATAATATATGATATGAGATTTTGTAAAACTGGAAATGTATTACTGAGTGAATAATCCGTAGAATGAGTATTAAGTTAGGTAATTCATTATGACATTCATGTTCTAAAGATATTCATATAAACAAAAAGATATGTTAGATATTGTTTTTTATATGTTAAAATATAAATTTATAATTCACTCTTACTTGTTTTTGTGTATCAACTTGTATTTTTTTAAAAAAAATAGAAATTAGAACGAGTCTTATACTATAAGTATTATATCATCTGTCCATTTTAGGTATTTTTAAGTGTGTATTTTGACATAAATATGAAATTGGAAAAATAATAGCCATTTTTATGTTTGTTTTTATTTAAAACTATATATTCTTTTCTGTATCATAAGAAATTTTGATATAAGAGAATTTTAATTTTTCAAAGATTTAAAATTAGAAAATTATGTTTCTTCTAATTGGTTTACCTTTCTTTTCGAAAAAAAAAAATTATAATAAACAATTCATTGTAGGAATGATATTTTTTGTTAAATTTTATATGAAAATATTTGATAGACGTAAGAATATAATATACATTATTTATTAAAAGAAACCATGTTACTCTACTGTAATAGCACAGATTACGATTTCATTGTTCGGCATGCTTATTATATTAATTGTTGTTCGCATTGTATATATATAAAAAAAAAATTACTGTGATGTTGACTCATAGGTCGGCAAAGTGGGCCCATGATCAAAATATATTTTATTTATGGTTAGTATTTTGTTTTTTGTAATATCACAACAAAGAAATACTATAAATATATAAATTACATTGTGCTCAAATTTTATAATTTTAAGGAAAAGTCTTAGTTTCTTTTTATTTACGATGCTTAAGATCGAAAATAGTGTAGTTTTTCAATATTTAACCTACTACAAATTTTCAGATCCCTCATTTATCAAGTTTGACTTTTTTCTATATTTAGTTCTTAAAAGCTTTTTAAGAACTTAATTCAATCTAAATTAAATGTGGTTGTGGAGTTTTTGTGAGACTCCTGCAGAAATCTGATTGTATTTGTAAGTTAGAGTATAAGAGTTAATATTTAAATTTTTAATAAAATAAATAGGAAGTAAGATATTATAAGAATTAATGTTTGGGTTCCCGTTTCAGCAGAAAATCCCATTTTCAAACATACAAAATGAAAAGTGTTTTTGCAAAGTAACTTCTTTTTTCCAAACATAGACGACAAGTTAAAACTCCAACCACACACTATAATCTCCCAGCCTATGCTGAATAGGTTGTTAATAACCATCTATAAAGATAGGTATTATCATGTCTATATACACGTGGATACAACACAACCTTATAAACATATTCAAATTAGTTTAACATTATAAAGACAAAAATTATATTTTCGAGATCATTTTAAAACATGTTAATGTAAAGGAAATCAAGTTATTCCATCAATAATGTAAAAACAACTATTTATTTATATTATTTTCATTTAAATCCAAAAACATATTAAAAAATTTCTTCACATCACATTATTCTGGCTTATATATAATTTATTATATACATACTTAAATCGAAAAAAAAAAATATAGCAAATTGTTTTGGCATTTTCTATAATGTTAAAAGGCCAGTGGCACACAAACCGAAACTCAACTCCGTCATCCTTTTCTCTTCTCTCTCCAATCCACGATGAGGCTTCAACCGCACTTCGCGGTGGCCGTGGCGGCGTTTGTGGCGACCGCTTGGGTGGTGCACATGAGCAGCGACGTTCGCAAGTCAGGGGAAGACGTGGAAGGCATGCAGGACTGGCAGTACGAAGGTGTTTCGATTGACGGCGGCGTTGGACCGGAGAGTTTCGCCTTCGATCCTCGCGGCGAAGGGCCTTACACGGGCATTTCCGACGGTCGAATCATCAAATGGCAGCGCTCGGAGAATCGTTGGCTCAACTTTTCCGTTACTTCCTTGAAGAGGTGCGCTCTCTCTTTCTCTCTCTCTCTCTCTCTCTCTCTCTCTCTCTCTCTCTCTCTCCCTCTCCCTCTCTCTCCCTCTCTTCATGCTGCATGTGTGTACAAATTGGAGAAAATTACGCTTTATCCAAACTTTTTCATCTTCTGATAGAATCAAACAATTCCTAATTCAGTTAGTGTTGGGTGTTATTATTATAATCATTAATAGGGATAGAAATATATCCAACATGTTTCTACAAGCTTCACGTGTGTCGATTGGTTGAGAGTTTTTGTGAGCAAATTCAGCAAAAATCAAATTGAACTCATCCACAAATTCACCCACAAGCTCATCGTGTTGTCAGTTTACCTAAAACGATTCAATTTACGCTTTTAAATTAAATAATCAATCAATAAACCTAATCGACCTATTTAGACTATAATTCTATCGCTAGTGGTATCAAACAAGATAAATAGGCAAGTTTTTAGGTTATATCAGACTTCCAATATATGTTAATTTAGTTTGTTTCACATAGAGAAAGAACTAAAACGACTGTACATAAGTAACAAAATTGTGGAAAACATGTTAAATATAATAACATATTGGTTATTTGATTTCGTTAGGAAAAACAGAAAAAAAAAAAAAAACCACGTTAGGGTATAATAATTCACCTTTCTCAAGGTAGTGAATGATACGGAACGGAGAAAGTGAAATAAATACGTGATAAAGGAAAATAAATTAATGAGAAATAGAATATTGCTTGTTTGCTTTAAGAGAAATATAAGCTTTGCAAGTTGATTATACCTTAAACATGATGAATTAGAGTTTAGCAAAACTATTATGCAGAGATTGCTTTGATATTAATTAATTATTTAAAACTTAAAGTAAACATAAAATTTAATTGTTTAATACTTATTTAATAAATATATACTGTGATCAATTTGATTTTGTTTAAAACTATTTTATTTATCTAAGCACTATACATATATTGCATATTTAATTAAAGTAAAAAAAAAGAAGTTATAAAATAATATTGATGTGAGACTCTTTCACACAATCACTAATAAAAATTGTAATACATAATTACATTAAATAATTAGAGAAGAAAAATACTAATTCTACCCATTTAGCAAAAGTACTTCCCCTAAATTAAATATTTAGTTTCTTAATAAAGTAAATATCACCTAAACAGTATTCATTATGGTCCAAATTGGACAAAATTTGAAAGATATAATTACAATTTGGGTAGCATTAAATAGTTATATGAAGAATTGTGATTGGTTCAAATGCATTTAGATTCTCTACAGCTGTTCACCCCTACAGCAGCATATCAATCTTTCACAATAGGTTATGTAATCACTTTTTTTACATTATCACTTTTAATAACCGTTAGATCTAAATGAAATGGCTAAGATTACTGTTATCGAGGTAGCATGGCTGTAGAGGATTCATGCGCTGGTTTTGGTGGAAACATTTGGTTTGTTGCGAAAACTGTTCTTTTACTCCCTGTTCAAGATACCGTGGGCCCAAACTAAAGCTTTATTTATTTCTCTTGCTTATTCATCCTCCTATCTGTCTAAGATAATAATGAAGGGAGTTTTTGCTACATTTATATTTTAAAAATAATAATTTTCATTTTTTAGATCACACTTATATAAATAATATTATCAGGGATCCTTTTATTTTATTTTTGAAGCTTATGGAAAAATGTTATTTATTATTTTTTGAAGTTTTATTTAAAAATCATTTTGAAGTTTAAAAGATTTTACCAAAATAGCAAATTAAAGTGATTTCAACAATGAAGTTAACTCAAATTAATCGGATAAACAAATAATTACCTTTTGTTCCCCGGGTTTAAATTTATGTGCTAATCTTCATATAATATCTTGAAAGATGAAACAAACAAAAATTAGGACTCTGTTGAATCAAATAAAGCAAAAATAAATAAACTGAAACGTATAGGATAAGAAAAATATAATTTTTCCTAATAACAAAAGACAAAATGGATTTGATTTAAGAAAAGTTAAAAAGAAATCAGCAAATAACATGATCGTATTAAAAGTCTCACATGATTAAAAATAAAAGGATTTGATAATATATAATTTGATAAAAATGGATTAAAATTGAGTTTTTATAATAATGGTAAAAAGAGAGAAATGTGATAGGTTGTATTTGGCAGGAATGAAGGGTGTGGAGGAGCATACGAGGAGCATGCGAAGAAAGAACACGTGTGTGGGCGTCCACTTGGGTTGTGCTTTAGCATGGTATCCAATGAACTTTATATTGCAGATGCTTACAATGGCTTAGTTGTTGTTGGCCCCAATGGTGGCACTCCATCAAGATTCATATCAACTTTAGATGTACAAGAAGAAGAAGAAGAAGAAAGCCAACCCTTGGCTTTCACAAATGGTTTGGATGTTGATCAACGAACTGGAGCAGTCTACTTCACCACCAGTAGTTCTAAATATCAAAGGAGGTATGATATTATATCATATTAATCTTCTATCTTCACCCTTCACCTAGCTAAAAATATGTTCTATTTGTGGAATGCAGGAATTACATCTCTTTGATCTTGAGCAGAGATAAATCCGGGAAACTAATGAAATACGAGCCAGAAAGTGAACAACTTACCATTCTTCTAAAAAATCTCTCATTTGCAAATGGTGTAGCATTAAGCAAAGACGGTGACTACATTCTAATAATAGAGACAACAACATGCAGAGTATTAAGGTATTGGCTAGAAACACCAAAAGCTGGAACATTGGAAGTGTTTGCTGAATTACCAGGTTTCCCAGACAACATAAAACGAAGTCCAAGAGGAGGGTTTTGGGTGGGAATTTACTCACCAAGAGAAAGATTTATCCAATGGATTCTATCATATCCATGGATCGGAAAAGTTTTGCTTTCACTTCCTTTGGACATTACAAAAGCTTATTCATATTTGGCTAAGTTAAAAAGAAGTAGTGGAATGGCAATTAGGCTAAGTGAGGATGGAGATATATTACAAGTTGTTGAAGACAAAAAATGGAACAAAGGAAGGTCTATTAGTGAAGTGGAGGAAAGAGATGGAATATTATGGGTTGGTTCCATAGATGCACCTTTTGTTTCTAAGTATAATATTAACGTGCCAAAACAACAAGTAAAAGGAATTTGAAGATATACTTGTATTGTTTTCCACTATGTTGTCTTAGATTTCTAATTTGGAATATCAATATTTCAACCCTTGCACAAAACTCCAACACTCTTGTCTTGGTATATCTAATGATGTGTGGTGCAATCTCAATAACGTACGTTTTTTTTTTTTTTTTTACGTAACTAGTACACTTATGGAGGAAAATTACCCATATAGACAAATTCGAAAATTATTACCCTTATGGGTAAATTAATTGTGTTTACTGAGAACAACTTTAAGTGTAGAAGACGTCTAACAACATGAATGCACTATTTATTTCTCGATATTGATTAAATTAGCAATCCTTTTGAAATCTCTTAAAACATTCTATAAAATTCTATGTTGTATTTCAGTCTAAATTTACAATACATAATACATTCTTTACAAACAAAACAACAGAAAAATGTACGGAAAACTATAAACTTCTTCTTTGTTGTTAGCAAAGCAAAATATGTGTTTAATTGATGACGATTTTGATGAAAATCAATTATCTTCTTTTCGTCATTCATTATCTAAGTTTGATTAAAAATGTAAAATATTAATAAATTTTAAAGATAATTTTGAACATATTCACTTTTAAAAACTAGTTTTATATTGTTTCTCATCATAATAAGTCATTAACTATATAATCAACTATGTTAAAAAAATCAATCGTGTTAGTCAAAATTTATTTACAAAAAATAAATGATTATTTAAGGTAATAATCAATTAGACATTTATAAAAAAAATTCAACACCTAAGAAACCCATTATGTTTAATAATAATATAAATTGTTGATTGAAAATTATTTCTAGATTACATGAAGAACATAATAATCAATTATATTAAATATAATTAGTTGTATCAATAAGTAACTTTAAAACTCTTTTAATGGGAACTTTTCTTTTATTAATTGCATTGTATGTATTATATACTGTGTGGGTGTCATATATTACATTTATCAAGAGAGTAAGATCATGGTATATGGTTTTCTATTGTATAATTTGTCACATAGTTAGCTATATTTTTCTTTGTTGTAAACTATATTTGTATTAGTGTTTAGTGTTTGTCATAGGTAATTGAGTGTTTTTTTTTAAATTTCATTGAATGGGATTTTAAGGAGTGATTTGAATTGTTTATGTTATAAAGATGTTTTCTATAATTGGATAATTCAAGATTGTTTATTGAAACATTCAACTCGAGTTATTAAATTAACATAAGTAAATTCGAAAAGAATTGAATCAATATCAAAATCTGTGTTTTTAATTTTTATTTTGGCTCATTCTCTTCATTGTTTGCTGTTCTTAGTGTTCATTAATCATTGTATTAGATTTCTTCTATTATCAATAGTTTTAAGGTAAAGTTTTCTATGAAATTCTAAAGAACACTTTTCACTAAATTCACCTCTCTCTTAATTGTGTTTCTAAGCATTTCTAATTTTACACAAATATAATATTTATAACTATACAGTAGGGACCGGATAGCACTGTGAGGATTACCTTCATACCGACGGTCCAGTCAAAGACTAATCAACTGCCACCACACAACCGGCCGAAAGCTAGGAAATAGAGCCCGGTCGACACCTGCATAGCTGCGAGGACGGACGTACGTTCCACGAGAGTCACAGGACACCCGCTAGGAGCTAGGGTTCACAGAGGGTTACCGTCTCATAGCAGCGGCGATGGACGGACACTTCGGCCCAGTCATGGGACGATGGTCAAGAGTTAGGGCTCACAGAGGGTTGCCGTCTCCATAGCAGCGGCGAAGGACGGACGTTCCGCGAGAGTTATAGGACGGCCGTCAGTAGAGAGTGGGTGTTGAGAGACAAGGTAATTAGAGTATAACAAAACACAATTAAGAGGATTGGGCCATAGATTGGGCCTTGATTAAGGAATGAGTAATTAAAAGCCCATAATGAATGCTATAAATACAAGTCAAAGGTAAAAGGTAGTTGGTTACATTGAATGCACATTTATTTCACTCTCTCTCTATCTCTATCCTTTTAAACCAGCACTAACTTGAGCGTCGAAGTATATTTAGCAGGTACCCGACCGGATTCAACCAAGGCAGTGACCGAAGTAAGTTGGTAGATAGCAGAAGGACAGATGGTTCGCAAGGAAAATGTGTAGGAAGACTTGGAGATACTCCCAACCGGAACAATAACCATTACATTATTTGAACATATTAATCTTTGTCGCACATTTTAAGTATAGTAATCTCTTTTTACAATGGCTTAAGTGACTAAGAATTAAGAGAGTCCTAAAAGAAAAAAAAATTGTTTCGACATCTCTCACTTTAACTTCAAATCATAACTTGAATGAAAAGTTTTATCATTTGAATAGATAATACTTTAGAAATAATATTTTACACATGCAAACGTTACCCATTTAAGCATTACTTGAGTGCCAATTTAACACTTAAGCTATAATGCATAAAAAAAAAACCCAACAAAAGCAACGCATTTTATTAAGTATAATTCAAACTCAATCTCAACAATTAGTAATCATCATATAAATGATATTTAAATATAATTTAACTTCACTTACATGAGAGTTACTTGCTTCCCAAAACAACACTAATTCTAAATTAAGAGAAATAATAAAATAAATTTCAATGATCATAAGAAAATTTGGTATTATTAATGGATAAAATTCATCACTAATGCCAAAATATTGTTAATAAATAATTTTTGTCAACAGAAAAAATGATAGTATAAGATCTGAGAATGAAATGCTTGTTCGTAATGTTTAACTATAGACATTATGAAATTCGTCTACAATTTATCTGTTGGTACTTAAAATTACACATACTTCAATGATCCATCATTAATTATTGGTGAACAAATCCATTAATAATTACTTTAAGCACTCTTCCATCAATAACAACATGATGATTAAGCATATACTTTTGGTATTCGAATGTCTCCATTATGTTAGATAGTTATATGTAGATTCTTCAAACTATGATGATATGGGGTAAGTATAAACGAATATAGATTAATCTAATACTCTTTCAAAATCACAATTCCAAACTACAACCATCACTAAAATTAAGAACTTTTATCTTCAACAAAAACTTTATAGTAAAAAATTTGTCCACCTACGACCAAGAAAACATTCAACAACAACAATTATGTAAATCCATAAACATATGCACCAATTTAATTATTTATTATTAATATTATTATTATTAAAAAATTTACACTTATATATCTATTTATAATTAAATATTTTAATGTATGTTACAATAAAATGGATTAATTATTAAAAAAAATCATATTATCAAACTCTTCACTCAAGTATTATATCTATAATTATATATATAATTACAGCATGTAAATATATAATATAAATAAATTATTTATTTAAGTATAATAATAGTTATATTAATTTTGTTAATACAAATTTAAAAAATAAAAACAAAAAACAACAATATGCGGGTGTAGAACTAGTTTATGCCTATAATTATACCAATAAAATGACTTTTCCTTTTAATTTTGTTTTGTATATATTTTATTTATGGATAAGAGTAACTCAATTAATTTATTAATTATATTTGTTTTTATCCACAAAGAAAAGTATACTAATTAAATACTTTTTTATTCATGATAATTTATGTGCATACATAATTTTTTTATGATGGACACCTAGCATAAAATTCTCTTATGTGGTTACTCTAAAGTAAAGAAAAATAATTGAAATAAATTCATAAATAAAAAAATTAGTAACAATGATAGTGATGCACATTAGTGCAGTTTTATACTTTTTTTTTTTTTATAATTTCACCTATTTCATTCCATGTAATGCTCCATAATAATAAAATAATCATTTAATACATTATGATGTATTATTATAATGTAATAAAGTGTGAAATGAGAAGTATAAATAGAAGAAGAGAGGGAGAAGGTGTTTATCTACTCTTCTAAAACACATCATTTTTTCTATTTTCAATTTTCTCAAATTTTCTAGAAGTTAGTAACAATAGAGTATTTAAACTTATTAGAGGTATTTTGTGCCAATTAGAAGTCCTAACATGTGGTTCAATTTTAACAATTGTCTTGATATTGATAATTTAATTTTGATAGCATGATTATTAGAGTGTTAAGGTGAGATGATATATGATTAATATGTTGTTAAACTTTTGTGTTTAATGTGATAATGATAGTTGTCAGAAAAATTAAAATTAATTAGTTAAAATAAACGAAGTTGACAAATAAAGGGAGTTTTAAAATATATTTCAAAAAACATTATATAAAAAAATTGAATTTATTGATGATTAATATTTGTCGAAAATTACATAAATTTATCGATAATTGTTGTTTTTCGATGAACGATCGACAAACAAAAATTTATTGATAAAAATGTTGTCGATAAAATTTATTGATAAATTGCGTTCTTCAATAATTATCGATAGATATATTTTTCTTTAATTATCGATGAATAGATAAATAATTAATTATTAATTTATTTTTTTAATAATTATTTATATTGATTATTTGGTTGTTCATATTTATATTTTGGAATTTTTATGTTTCATTAAAACTAATTTTTATTAGATTTTTCTTGTTGTATTTTAAATCTTCTCCTTAATTAATTCCTAATTTCATTTCATTAGAATAATAATTACAAGAAAATAAAAAGACAAAAACTTCATTTACTCATCGAGAATTATAAAATAAATTTCAATAAAGAGTTTTCATTACCACTCTTTAATTTCATCCATCGTCTTTGTCTCATGTTTTAAATAAAAAGTATTCACACAAACCATTACAGATTGCAACTTGTAAATCCAAAAACAAAATTACAAAGAATCATCCCTAACACCATCCACCTCCACAAACCATCACAAATACATCATCTCAACCAAAAATCAAAGATTTAATCATCTTCATTTACCATTATTCACTACTTTACAAAAAAAAAAAAAAACTAATAATTATTGTAGATATAAGGCTTAATACTATTCTTGGTCCCAATTTTGGTCATATTTGTCTGAAATGGTCCTAACTTTTTTAAAATGTTCAATGTAATCCTAAAAATTGTAATTTGTGTTCAATTTAGTTCTTTTTGCAAACATTGTTTAAATTGTTAACAGTTAAATGTCCAGCTGTGCAATATATGCCATTTAACTGTTGACTGGTCTTGACTGAAACACGATGCAACCAATGAGGGACTGCACGTGATAACCCCTTCCCCACCCAAAATTAGGGTTTTAGATTTGGGGAAAGGGGAAAACATGGTGCCTTCTTGTTCCTGCGCCTCTAACTTGTGTTCTTCTTTGTCTAGGGAATTGATGCGCTGCTCTTCTTCCATGCGATGCGCGAAGGTGATGGAGGCTTTGATGATTCATGATGGCACGAAGCGTCAATGGAAGATGGCCATGGTTGCACGTGAATGAAGAAGCGGCGCTGCTCAAGGGTTGATGGTAATGGCACATTTGATTCATGAAACACAATGAAGATGATGATGGGCCTGTTTCATGGTTTAGACGAGTTAGGGTTCTGTTGATTTTAGAATTTGCAGGTGAAAGATGTTGGCATCATGGTGGTTTTTGCGATTACGGAGGCTTTCCCGGCTAGGCGTTGAAGAAGACGAAGATAGTCTTCTACATGGTGGTTGAAGCTTCGTGTATCAATGGAGTTTGCAATTTCTGGGTTCTTCTGCATGTTTTTAATGCAGCTAATGATGGTGATGTGTTGAGGATTGCATGTGACGCTCGTGAGGTTGAACAATGACTCGATTTAATGTTCCATGGCAATTCGAATTTTCTGATTGTTGGGTTTGCAGGTGATGAAGATGGAGTTGATTTCACAGTGGTCGTGGAGGTTGGTGACGACGACCGTTGTTGATGGCATGACGACATGGTGTTGGCGACGACGCTGTAGTGGCGGCTTAGGAAAAAAATGGCGGTCTGGGTTTCTCTACAGATGGGTTCTCGCAAGCTGTTGGGCCGTCATGGTGATGGTTTGAGAAGGAGAGGTAGTGGCGTTGATGGAGATCCACGGTGGAGGAAGGGGAAGATGGTCCTAGTGGTGTTTCTGGGTGGTTGCTGGACGGAGAAGATGAACAGTTGGTGTCCATGTCATTCACTGATTGCACCGTTAGACATTTGGTCATTAACGATTTAAACGACATTTGCAAAAAGGACTAAATTAAAAACAAATTACAATCTTTAGGATTACATTGAACATTTTAAAAAAATTAGGACCATTTCGAACAAAGATGACCAAAATTGGGACCAATAATGGTATTAAGCCTGAATATAATTACCAAGAATCCAAAGCCATGACCAAAAGTCATTTCAACCACTCACATAGAAGGTGTAGACGACAAGACTAAGGTTGGGAATATTGGCAAAAAGGAAAACATCAAAATAGTTAATATTGTAATATGGAAAGTCTATGTCTCCTAATTTATTATTGAAATAACCCCCTGCCAAGGACAAATGAAATCATTTATTAGAATCACGACATTTTAATCTATGTTTCATGTTAGAGACTGTATAAAATACAAAGAATCATCCCCAACACCATCCACCTGCACAAACCATCACAGATACATCGTCTCAACCAAAAATCAAAGATTCAATCATCTCCATTTATCGATTTTCACTATTATAAAAAAAAAACTAATAATTGTCGTAGATATAATTACCAAGAACTCAAAGCCATGATCAAAAGTCATTCCAACCACTCACATGGAAGGTGTAGACGACAAAACTAAGGTTGGGAATATTACCACAAAGGAAAACATCAAAATAATTAATATTGGAATGCAAAAGTCTCTGTCTCCTAATTTATTATTGAAATAACCCCTGCCAAGAACAAATGAAATCATTCATTAGAATCACAACATTTTAATCTATGTTTCATGTTAGAGACAATATAAAAAATGCAAAACACAATTATTCCACACTATGCGGCACAAATGGTGGAGTTCAACTATTTCATTATCAAAATCAAAACTTTACAAGGGAATAAAAATCCTCAAATAACAGTGAGTGAGAGAAAAAAAGAACAAACTTTGTTCATGCAATAGGGTCCAATCCAGACGAAAGCAACAATATCCAAAATCCCTAAGCTTAAAATCAACAACACAAATTTCATCTAATACAACATGTTGGCTCTTATCGTCGACACGGAAGCCTTCACCACTCCACCCAGCAAGAAACATCATCAAGACCGATCCTCAATTTCACATAATCCTCATTACCATCATCGGGTTAGATTGTGTAGGTAACATCTGGCACCACCTCCTCTCTCTAACCACCATCATTATTATAATTTGTCGTCGCAAAATGAAAAAGAAAAACTAATTTATTAGACACACAAAGAAGGATTTCTTGTTTTTGGTTATGAATGATTAATCACAACCAATGACAGTATTTCATGTTGGCTGCAAAACCAACAACAAGTGCACCGATTGTAACGTAACAAGTGATAAATGTCATTCTCTCCTAAGAGACTTGTAGAACACTTAATAACTCTTGCATTCTAACTCAATTAGACCACAAAGTTCTTAAAAAGATAAGAAACTCTTTTTGGCATTTTCATCAAATAGTTGGTGTGCAAGAAAATGTAACATAGATTATTTATAAATTGTTAAGACTAGAGTTCATCCACTTCACTCTCATGCATTTAGAAAAATATTAATTCCATAATCAAGTCAAAATCAACTCATAAACATACTCAAATTCTATTCCTAGTGACTTTAATCCTATGATAACTTATCAAGTTCCAATTCCTTGAGTATTGAACAAGCAATCATGCATTAAGTTCAAGAGTCTTAAGATTACTAATGAATAATGTTATATTCCTTACTGCAAGCATCCATTAGGCATTCAATTCCAGTTCTAGGTTGAAGTCATATTTCCCAATATATAAAGAACCACAAATCAAGAATGGGAATAATCCACACCTAGCATTAAGCATGAAAATTGAATATTAACATGAATTGAAAAAGCATATATCATTAATAGCACAAAACTACAAAAGAGTTCCATGTTTTACAACCAATCTCAACAAATAGGGTTGGTCTTCCATGGTGGAGAACATAAAGTTTTACATATTAAAAAGGTAGGGAAGAAATGGAAACCAATTGTGTCTTCCCTTCGCATAAACTCCTCCATTTCGTAGCTCCTTTCTTTCATAACCCTAAGAAGCAAAAACACCATGGATGAAGATTGAAGACTCAAGGAGGAGTGGAAGAGCTTCCTAGCATCTCAAATAACCTTAAATGGTCTCTCTTAGTCACTCTAGGTCGAGAGTAAAATGTGGAAAGAAGAGGATCTCCAAAAACTCACAAGAAACATATTTAAATATCTCATTTTGACATTAGAAACACCTAATTTTGACTAGATAAATAAAATTTATTTTTTATATAAAATATTTTTTTTTAAAAAAATATAATAATATTATTCGTTTTACTATTTGCAGTCCCTTAACTGTTTCAAAACCTTATCCTTTGGTTTTCCATCTTTATCTCGCACTCCAATATGTTAACTAACCAATACATTTTTACTTCCTCACCACTTTTTTTTATTCCCGCACCTCACCCTCCACATCACCCTCCCTACCACCCTTTACATCACATTCCATCACCTATTTTTTTTAATTTATTCTTTCCACCTCCCTTTTATATAAATTTTTCCATACTAACTTTTCTAATTAATCCATTTACTTTTTCAAATTATATTTTATTTATCTATTTTCTCTACCAATCTCTTTCTTCATTAGTCCCTTCATCCACTTTCTTCATCTAATTTCTCTACTTACTTTTTATATTAATTATGTCACTTATTTTTCACACTAACTTTTTCTATTCATTTTTTAAAATTATATTTTATTTCACTTAATTTTTCCACTCATATTATATATTAGTTCTTTCACTTATTTTCTACATTAACTTTTTCTTTTTGCTTCTTTAATATATATTTTATTTTATCTAATTTCTTCACTTACTTTTTATATTAATTCTTTCACTTATTGTTACACTAACTTTTTCTATTCACTTTTTTAATTGTATTTTATTTCACCTAATTTCTTTGTTTAGTGAGTGGCTGAGAGGGTTGACACACTATTTGAGGTTTTGTTTAGCGAGCTGGGTCACTTACTGAGTGGTTTAGAGTCTTGGGGTGCTGTTAGTGGATTTACACAATGAGTTCTCGTTGTGCAAGAGAACTTTATGGTTGTTCAACGAGTGTGTGCGTTGAGCGACTGGTCTCGATTATGATGTACTTTTTTCTCCTTTGTTCTTGATGGATTAAAATATGTATGGATTCAATTGTGGATGAAGTATGATTATATATGACTATCAAAATAAGGTATGTGGTTTCAAAGTGGTGAAAGTAAGTTTCAAAGTGAGATATCTTGGTGAGACTCAAGTATGTTTAGAACGATTGTAGAGCTCAGTCTTGGGGGTTATCCCGAACTCTAATGGTCTTTCATTCTCACATAGAGAGGATTGACACATATGGTGAAGAGTAGTAGGAGGTCTTAATCTTGGGGGCTTCTAGTATCCTCAAGGCCTGAAACAGACTAACCTTGTAAGTGTGGTAGGGTGAAACCCGTTGACAATGACTTTGCAAAGTAGTAGAGGCCATCACAAGTGCATGACCCGCCGTAGCTCGACTATCATTCTAAGTCTGGACAGTCAAGTCTAAGTCATAACATGCTTAGGATGTTTGAAGTTAGTTATTTTATATGCATAAAATTGAGTATGGTTGTATGTTATACTAATGTGTAAATCTTTTATATCTAGCCTACCCTTCTATTTGTATTTGTGTTTGTATGTGATTATTTTCTTTGATTGACTATGATCATCCTGTAGTTGTGAGCATAGGGAGACGAACTTTCAGTGGAGCAGGCGTGTGATGGGGAAGATCATGCTATTTAGTTAGTTTTAGATTAGCTTTGTACATAGTTTTGTTTTATCCAGTTTGTATATATAAAGTTTTAAAGTTATAGTTAGTTTTAATTAAGTGTAAGTTAGACTTTATATTTTGGTGTATGACCGTTCTATTATATCATGTATGTGACATTTTTTTATATATTTTTATGCTATACTTTTGGATGTTACAGTATTAATATATATAATGGTAAAAAAAGTTATATAGTATAAAAAAATTATGATAAATATTATTCTATAATTAAAATTTCTTTGAATAAAATTTAAATGAATGAATGAATTAATTAGCAGAAGAATTAAAAAAATAATTATTTTTGTGAAATAATCTGATACTATAAAAATAAAATTTGAAATAAATGTTTTCGTATGATTACAATTATTTTTTGTCAATAAATAAAAATAATGAATTAATTAATTAGTAAAAAATTAAAAGAGTAATAGATATCAATAATTAATGTTGAGAAATTATTATACCACGGAAAAAGAAATCTGAAATAAATGTTTTTCTATAATTAAAATTATTTTTATCAATAAAATTTAAATAAATTACTTAATTAATTTATCTCTTATACATAACACTAAAGGTGGTATTATTATCTGTTTTTTCCAATAAATCTCCGTAATAAAAAATTCCAAAAATTCTAATTAAACCTCACTTTCTACATTAGTAGAAACTTTGTTTTAATTTATGAAAATAAGTAAGTAATGATAAAGCGTTTACTAACAGACTTTTCCGGGTTGAAGTCAAAGTATTGGCATGTCCAACTATTCGTGATATCTTCTGTTTGGAACAAGTATGTTAAGTGAAGCTAAAAGAATTAAGATTTAAGGCAGAAGAAAAGAAAGAATTGAACAAGAGTTTCAAGAACCATGTCAGAATCAAACGCAATTGCAAATGGATTGGCTGGTGCAGGTGGTGGAATCATTGCTCAAATCATCACTTATCCTCTTCAAACGGTACTCTCTCTTTCTCTATATGCTTCTCTCTTTCGCCTTGCCACCAATTCCCTTCCAATTTTTCAGGTAAACACGCGTCAGCAAACTGAGAGAACACTCAAGAGGAACAAGCAAACTTTGCCTTCTAACACAACCACTGCTCCTGGCACTCTTCTTCAGATCTTTCAGGTTCAAATTTTTCTCCTTTTTGTCATTTGATTGGTTTATTTTATGATGGTATATTCATTATCTTTGTGACCCTTTTTCAGGTCATTAGAACTGAGGGTTGGGGTGGACTCTACAGTGGCCTCAAGCCTTCTCTTCTTGGAACTGCTGCTTCTCAGGTTCTCAGTTTTCGACCATACCCCACATGGCAAATCCTAGCAATACACCCTTGTGAAATCTCTTGTTATTATTGATTCAACATTTTAGGAAATTACATAAGTGTGCTGGTTTCACTTCTTATGTAATGAACTTCACTCATGAATTTGATGTTTTCAATAAAATTTGACCAGTAAAGACTATTGTCTTAGAAACAACTTCGAGTATGTTGCTAGCTAGCACTCTTCTACACTATAATAGCTTTTGTTGATTATTCATTATTCACCTGTTTTAAGATGAGGTATAATTTTGTTGGTTTCACTTATTTAATGCATTTCACACATGGGGTACATTGTTAACACCTCTCTACAGATAATAGCTTATGCTTATTATTTAGTATTCGCCTGTTATAAGACGCAAAATTCAAGCCTCAAGACACGGTGTTTTGTAAATGAGATTGTGTCTAGCGAAAGGGGCTAGTCTCCAATAACCTGATGAATTAAGACGCAAATACTTAATGTTTGACTGTGTCTTGGACAATATTAGATCTGAAGGAGCATACATGTGGTGTGGGAAACCATTAAACCAAAAATAAAGTAACATGACTACTCAGTGGGTTGTGGGGTAGTTATCTAATGCTTATTTTTCTGTTTTCAGGGCATCTACTACTATTTCTATCAAGTTTTCAAGAACAAGGCAGTGGCGATTGCAGCTGCACGGAAAGTGAAAGGGCGTGGAGATGGTACTGTTGGGATGTTTGGTTGGCTTGTTGTGGCTGCAATTGCTGGGTGACTATTCCATCATACAAATTTTATTTGAATGTTGCATTTCAGGATAGACATGTTTGTGTTGTGTTGGTGATACTGAACTCAACTTCTCTCTCTTTGCTTGATATTCTTGTTGGAATTGTCTTATTTTTCAGGTCCTTGAATGTCTTGCTGACAAATCCAATATGGGTTTTAGTGACTCGGATGCAGGTGCTTTCAGATGCTTTTATTTTCTTCCTGGACTGTTTTATATGATCATAGGTTGTCAAACAAAATTCTGATTGCTTTTCATTAGATCTTTTTCTTATCTATTTTATGAATACGGTCACTTACAGTGAGACATTATGTATGTTAAGTTAATTTTAGTTTATAGATTTGTTAATTTCATTTTTCCTTCTTATTTTTCTCTTCTAAAACAAGTTTCTCTGAACATACCCTTAACCTTTAACTGAGTCAAATGGTGTGGTGTAATCTATGTATCTTGTGTCTAAAAGTTGTGTGGACTACTTACGTCTAACAAAAGTTCAATAATTTTCGCATGAAAGTGCCGGGATGTGGCTTAAAGCCAAATAGAGTTAGAATCCATAGACTTTGAATGCTTAAAGCAGGATACTATTTGATTGCCCTGTTGCTACACCAAACCATGCATCCATGATTTTGGTCTAGTGTCAATGATGTGTGACATTTTATATTTTGATTCTAGACTCATACTCAAGCAGAAAGGAAAATTATGGAGGAAAAGAAAGAAGCTTTAAGGAAGGCTGCTTCTGAGAGCGCCATAGCAGATTCCACATTGCAAGATAAATTGGATGAACTGAATTCTATAAAACCTCGACCATTTGGAACTATACATGCAGTAGGTCTCTTATTTCATTTTCCTTCTCTGACTACTGTTTATTCTTTACATTGGTCAGGGATTGAGTGTGATTTTTCTTCTTGTTCTTGTTATTTTTACTGCTCTTAATGACTGGATAACTGTTCAAACCATAAATTTGAATTATAACAACACCAATCGAGTTTTATTTTTCCAAATCTTTAAAAATTTGTTTTTTTATATCAGGAAAAATGATCTGTCGTTTGACATTCTGCATGCTCCATTTTGTCAGAAACAAAAAGTGGTTGGGTCTTCCTGCAATTACTATCACGATCTTCCTTGTTGAATTGTTTATATGTTATATTGTTAAAAACAAAAGGCATGGATTATTCAAAGGGTTGTCCTGGTTGGCAATATAAAGAATACTACTCTACCTAAGATTTGCATATTCCCAGCTAAATTATCACTTTCACTTATGTTCATTCTGATATGAATCGTTGTTTTGGTTAAAAGGCTAAAGAAGTCTACAATGAAGCGGGTACAGTAGGATTTTGGAAGGGTGTCTTCCCTGCCCTTATTATGGTCAGCCTCATCACTTTTTTTCTCTATGTACCAAGTTTATGTGTAATATTCGTATAATCTCCGTATCTTTGAGAATTTTCATTTCAGGTATGTAATCCATCAATTCAGTTTATGATTTATGAAAGCTCATTAAAGCATCTAAGGGAAAAACGTGCCGCTAAGAAGCAAGGGAATACAAGTATATCCGCTTTGGAGGTAATGAAATAAGTGGAAAACATGTAGAGGAACATTTTAAGTTGTTTTACGTGTGTTTATATATATATATATATATATATATATATATATATATATTCCCATGCTTTGAATATTAGTAAATATGCATCGTCCTATCCTTCAAAAAGGTCTTTTTGGTGGGAGCAATAGCTAAGCTTGGAGCCACTGTGACAACATATCCATTACTAGTTGTGAAGGTAAATCAACCAATAGTTCCTTCATTTTTCTCCTCACTTATTTATTATTAAGATAAAACTTCATGAAGTGATCATTAGTATAGGGCGTGCTTATCATCCACTTCAAAGTATATATCCTACAAATCATCAATCATTGGTCCACTATTGTATTAAATAACATTCCAGGAAATGAAACCATATTTTTCTCTCTTCAAGTCTTGATAGAGAAAAGAGTTTGATCTTTTGCAGTTTTCCGCAGAGTCTCATCATGTCTTAAACACACTTGCATCATAACACTCTTGTATGTGCGTGATGATTTATACCACTACATGTTTCTTTGTACACAGTCAAGGCTTCAAGCAAAACAGGAGATTGGTGGAAATAACTCCTTAAGATACTCAGGTTTGCTTTTAGATAGATGAGCTATAACTTAATTTGCATTTTGATATCGTGAATATATTTTTCTTTTGTTTTAACCTCATTCTTACCAATATCTGGTTGAAGCGATCAACGATCATTGATTTTCTGCTATTTGTTAAATATTAAAGCTATGAAATCATTAACATTTTGACTGAGACTTCATTAGCTGCTGTTTAAAGTGGTTTATATTCCTAGTACACAAAGAGAGGAACAAAAGGGAAGAAAAAGTGTGCTATTTGTTATTTTACTTAAGAGGAGTGCTTGCAACACTTGAGATCAACCAAATTAGTGATCTTTGATCAATTTTAAGTTGTAGTCAAGAGTCATAGAGAGTATACAGATTCTTGGAAAATTCTTATATTTTGAGTCTGACTTTAACTTAATCCTTCAAAAATCAACTCATGAAATACGGATTAACTGTTATAGACTTTGTTATGTTGTTACTTATAGTCTTAGGACTTTGATTTCTTTGGATACATGCCTCTGATATAATCCGCTTTTTCTTCATTTTAATGTAGAACTTCTTTATCTTTAAGCCTTTCACTTACTATCATCAACAATCATAACAAGAAAGAAAACAAAACTATTCCACTTTGTCAAAGTACGTCGTCCTATTTCTAAAGCTATAAATGCAGGTACTTTTGATGCTGTACTTAAAATGATCCGTTATGAAGGAATAACTGGCTTCTATAAGGGGATGAGCACAAAGATAGTGCAGAGTGTTTTTGCAGCCTCTGTTCTGTTTATGATCAAAGAGGAGCTTGTTAAGGCTTTTATAGTGCTAACTAATAAGAGCAAAAAAGTTGCATCAAATTTGAGTAGTTGACATTTTTACCATATGAAAGGGATAATAAGTATATCACTTGGTTTACCTCTCCCTATTGTTTATTCACTGATTGTGGGGAGAGAGAGGTGAAGTCCTCACCAAAATAATGCATGAAGTCCTTTAGCATGAAGTGCTGCAGAACTCCTTGGAATTTCTCAGTTCATTTCAAGAACCAAGGAACTGACAAAATTCAACAAACATGAGAGTGACTTCTTCCAACAGCAGTGTTATGCAAGCATTCTTTTCCAAAGAATTAAAAACCAAAGTGCTTTGTGTATAATTCTTGAAAAAATTAACAGACAATCATTATGCTGAGCCATTGAATTGCGTGTATGTTGGTATGGTAAGAAAAGTTCATATGTCACGATGGATAAATACACTACAGTGATAGATAAATTTTCTTTTTCATCTGCAATGAGTTGTTTATGTACCTTATGTTTGGTTGATTTCATTGTGCTTGATTGAGAAGTGGAAAGAGGGTATCGATATATAACTCAAAGAAATTAAAATGCCAAAGATTTTGAATACACAACATGATCAGTAAGTGATTGAAAAGCTTTGTTTGTATGTGTAGAGAGTAATTAACAAAACTGTTTGATTTGAATAGAAGATTTGGTTTCAAACATAAGAGAATTTTATTATTGACATTTTGGATTTAGCTAATAGCACTCTTACCTTGTAACCACTCGTAAATTAATCCAAGAGTTATATAATCATTTAGAGTAATTAGTTTCATAGTTATATAATCAAATATATTATTTAGTAAAATATTTAGTTATATCTATACATACAAATTTAAGATCTATTGTAAAAATTTCAAATTTTAACCTTGGTTGAATAAAATATGTGGTTTAAGGATTAATTGCATAAACTTAAAGATCTTGTCATGACACTTTATGAAAGAAAAATATACAATTGAAGATATTTGTTAACTGAATAAATATTTTAAGGCGGATGAGATACTATGTAGGCACGTTAATTTTAACATGTTAAATTTAATGATAAGGCCAAGTTCTAACACATTTATTTTCAATTTTGAGGATATTTTAAAACATATACTTTTAGAAAATAAATGGCGATAGCTTCTAGCAATGTTGGGCTCAAGTTAAATAGACCAACTATTCTAGACTTTTACTTCTTGAATCCCCACAATTTCTTTCCGTAACCCCTCAAACTTTCATAATTACTTGTAAATTACATATTTCGGAACCTTTTCCGAACATTTTCAAAATAAACTTTTCACAACAGAATTTCGAAAATATAATTTCCTGAAACATTTGGCATGTAATTGAGAATAATTTCAGAATTTTCAAAATATGAGTAATAAAGTAAATTTTCTATGTTCTTTTTATATATTATAATTAATTATGTAATTTATTTATAAAAATAAATTTATGTTATTTTTATAAGTAAATTACATAATTAATTATAATTTATAATAATCTATTATAATATAAGAAAAAAAGATGTTAGGAAATTGATTTTATTACTTGTATTAAATTTTTCAAAATTTTCATAAGTATTCAAAAAAGTTGATAATTTAAGTACTTTATTTTATTGATATATATATATATATATATATATATATATATATATATATATAAATTTACTGTCACATAAACACAAAAATTATTTTAGTTATTTTACTATTTTATCATTTTGTTTTATTTTTAAATTGATTTGTCTTAAGAACAAAAATATATTTCTATACTATTTCTCATTCTATTTTTATCCTTTATAATTTTTAAATATTTGATTATTTAATAAAATTAAGTTTATAGATAAATATATTTTACTTTAATTTTTAAAATAATAATAATTTAAAAAATAATATATATTTACTAATAATACAAATTGTTTGCACTCAATTCCATATTATTATTTTCATTATTAATTTTATTCTTTTATAACTTCTAATTAGTCAGTCATTTCATAAAATTAAATTCAGCAAAACGTGTTCTTTTTTTTGTCTTTATGTGTGTGTTTTTGTGTGTTGGTGACTATGTCGTGTATGTGTGTCTATGTTTGTGTGTGTGTCTTTATGTCTATGTTTGGTGTGTGTGTGTCTTTGTGTTTGTATGCGTCTTTGTGTCTCTATGTGTGTATGTGTTTATCTTTATGTTTGTGTTTGTGTGTGTACGTGTTTGTTTCTGTGTGTGCATCTATTTTTGTGTCTTTGTTTGTCTACGTTTGTGTGTGTTTGTGTGTGTGTCCGAGTGTGAGTCTTTGTGTGTGTTTCTATTTCTATGTGTTTGTGCCTGTTTGTGTATTTGTGTATGTTTGTTTGTATCTGTGTATATGTCAATTTGTGTGTGTGCGTGTGTGTTAGTGGTTATGTGAGTTTGTGAGTGTATGTTTCTCTATGTGTGGATCTGTGTTTGTGTGTCTCTTTGCATGTGGATCTGTGTTTGTGTGTATGTGGGTGTGTGTGTCCATGTTTGTGTTTTAATATATGTATGTGTGTTTGTGTGCCTGTGTGTGTGTGTTTGTGTATGTGTTTGTATGTGTGTGTCTATGTGTTTATTTTTGTGTCTATGTGTGTTTGTTTGTTTGTGTGTGTTTTTGTATGTGTGTTTTGCCTATATCTATGTGTGTTTGTGTGTATGTTGTGACTGTGTCTAATTTTTTGTGTGTGCATATGTATGTGTCTGTGTCTGTTTCTTTGTCTGTGTGTGTGCGTATCTATATTTGTGTGTTTGTGTCTGTGTGTGTGTACTGTGTGTTTGTTTGTGTCTGTGTGTGTCTTGGTGTGTGTGTGTGTTTGTGTATCTCTTTGTGTGTATAAAAAATAAGACTTTTTAATATTATAATTTTTTGTCATATATTCTTTGATTTCACTTTCCATTTTTTTAAACCTAAAAATGTAGAACATAAGACTTTCATAAGATTTAAACAAAAGGTAAAAACTAACATACTAATTGTTTTAAAATAAACCATCAATCTATTAATATTTTCATTAAATGTGCAGAAATATATATTAGACGTACATTGATTAGAAGTATCTAACATTACACACTAGATAAATATAGCAAAATACATTAGATAAATCTAACAATATACACATTAGACGAGTCTATTCACACACTAATTAGACGAATATAGCAAAAACTATTAGACGAGTCATTACATACATTGGTTAGACGAGTCTAAATATACCCTAAATAAACGAGTATAAAAAAATATATTAAATGAGTTTGTCAATGTGCTAATTAGACAAATTTACCAATATACATTAGATAAGTCTATCCATGCAATCACTAGACAAATATAAAAAAAGACATTAGATGAATCATTTCACACAATGATTAGACGAGTCTAAAAATACCATTAGATGAGTATGTCCATGCACTAATTAGACGAATATAACAACAAACATTAGACGAGTATATCCATGCACTGATAATATGAACATGATAATATACATTGCACAAGTTTGTCCATTCATAAATTATATAAGTCTATTGATACACATTAAATGAGTCTATCCATTCACTGATTAAATAAGTCTTGCAATACATATCAAACGAGTCTATACATACAATGATCAGATGACTATGTCAATACATTAATTAAATGAGTCTAACAACATACATTAAACGAGTATGTTTATATACTTATTAGACAAGTCTAAAGTATACATTAGACAAGTCAATTCATACATAGACAAGTATGTCCATACACGGGCTAGATGAGTATAACAAAAGACATTTAATGAGTCATTCCATACATTGAATAGATGAGTGAGTGTTAAACTATCTTTCCGTCACCTAAAATGTAAACAAAACTTGGTCCCCACTAATGTAGCATAAGGGCAACCAAGGTATCAATCCTAGGATTCAACTAAAATTAAGTGCAAAGAATTAAGTATAGTCTTTATTTATTTACTATTTATTAGTGAGACAAGGTGGGGAAATTTAAAAGCAATGAAATTAAAAAGGTAAAAAATCAAAATAAAATTTATTTAAAGAAAGAAAAATAGGAAATAGATCCTAAACTTATAAAAAATGATGCAAGAAAACAAGAAAATGAACCTAAAACTAAGAATGTTGTGAAACATGTAATGAACTTATGAATATTAAACTTATAATTACTATTAATTACCAAACTATACAACAAAAATAAAAATTAAACCTGAAAGTGAATGCAACTAAACCTAAATGCTAAATCTAGGGAATATAGAAATGAGTTATTAGATACATTTACCTTTTATCTTTAGTTAGTTTGTTACATATTTTTTCTATTATAAATAGAGGACCCTGTGTGTATATTCAAAACAAGGGAGATTAATCTCATACATAATTTTCACTATATTCAACATGGTATCTAGAGCTTAAGGTTCTTTTTTGAGAATTTTTTTTTTGTTTCCTCTGCCACTGCACCCACCATTGTTGGCGACAACGTTATCTACCACTACTGGCAGTGCCATCGTCTACCGCTGCCATTATCGGAGTTCTAGTTTTGATCGATAGTCACATAGTTTTGATCGTCTCAGTCAAGCGACCACCATGCCATCAACGACGTCTTCATTGGAGCTCCTACATGTTTTCCATTATGCATGGTGGCATGTCTAGTAGCAATTTAGAGTGTCGGGTTGCTCATTTTTCTCTTTTAAGTTCATCGTGCTTTGTCACACGTCCCGTCCTTTTGAGGCAACTATTCAGAGCATCGAGGTTTCTATTTTTCATTTTTCAAGTGCCTTGATTGGAGAATCTTGGATTTTTACGGTTTCTCTCTCTTGTCCATCCATGACTTTTTCCATTGTCATCTTTTTTGACCTTCCTTTTGTCACCATTGTGTTTGACCCGTCCATAGATGTTTTTTCTCCCATGAAAAAGATGGTTTTTGTTAGTTTATTTATAGTCGTGATGACTCTCCAACAATGATCTCTTTATCCACTGGATGTCAACAATGCATTCCTCAACGACGATTTGCAAGAAGAGATGTACATGGAGCAACCTCCCAGATTTGTTGCTGAGGGGGAGTTTTTTGGTTGGTATTTCGTCTTCTATGTCGTCTTGCAAATCATTAGCAATTTGGTATCACTTGAGATAGAAATATATATTTTCACTAAATCTTTATGACGGACTATATTAGTTAAGTTTGGTACATACAATTTGTATGCATTAGCTTGCGGGTGAGTGTTAGATATATTTATTTTTATTTTATATTTATCTTTTATCTTTAGTTTGTTTGTTATTTTTTCTTATTTGTATTTTGCGCTTAGTCCATATTTCTTCTATTATAAATTGAGGACTCTATGTGTATAGTCAAAACAAGGAAGATTAATCCCATACATAATTTTCACTATATTCAACATGAGCCAAAGAATCCTAATTCTATGCATGAGCTAGAAATCAAAATCATGAACAGTATACAGATGCTACACTTAACAATGAATCTGAAATACATTAAACTATGTTAAAGCTACCCTACACTAAGCTTGAAACACAAATAATTCTAATCTTGCAATAGGATTTAAACAAACAAAACAAAGCAATCTAGAGACAATATCTTGATTTAATTGGTTAAGTGAATAAGAACCTTTCTTAAAAAGACATTTGGAGTAAAGGCCCACTTTGGGATCCTATAGGTTCTGACTAGAGACCTAAACGTAAAGGTTTTTCCCAATTCATGTTACCAATCATTCAAGCATTATATTCTGGACTACAAAGCAACAATAACAAAATCAAGAACAAAATATAGTAGCTACACTTAAAGTTTGAATCACTTTACTTAAAAGAACTAAAGGACAAATGCAACAAATGAAATGCAATGGCAAAAATCAATTAGATCTTGACAAAATTTAAAACTCAAGATCATAAAGCATCATAACAACAAGAATATCAATCCTGAAATAGAAGTAAATCAAATCATGAATTCTAAAATACTCAAATCAAGTAACCAGAACATCAAAACTCAAAATAAGCCTTAATTATCACTATCCAAACAATTAACAACCTAAAATTGCAACTAAATCAACAAAAAATATTGCATTAAATCTAAAGTAAATCCAAAATTGTAATCAAAATAGAGCTATAGCAAAGAACTCAACATTTATTAAGTGTATAAAGGAAAATTACAAGAAAATTATCACGGCAAAAGCAAAGCCAAGATGCTCACAGATTGTCACCATTGTAAGTCTTGATCAACCCGTCTGAAAAATCAAGAAACTACCCTACGAAAGGCGCATAAACCCTAAACTATGATATCTCGCACAAAGTCTCTAGCAGAGTCTCTCACCCTCTGCATTACCTTCCTTAGAAACCTATTTACAACCCTTTTATAGGGTAAAAACTAAAGGGAACAAGGAAAGGGGAAGAAAACCTCTCGATGCTTCGCACTTCTCTGATTGAATGGTCTTTCTTCTTTGCTCGCGATCTATGCATCTCGACCTCTCTCATTCCTTCCCATCTCGCCGCGAGCTGTCGTCAAACCCTAAATCTCACCTTTTTTTTTCATATTATCTCCTTTCATTAGCATTGCAGTCACAAAAGAAGAGAAGAAAATGAAGTTCAACCTTAGGTGAATGGCACCACCATCAATGTCGGCATTCATAGCGAGAGGTGATGGCATGATGTGTCGAACGTCCAACATGAGTGGTTTGCGAAGGGCGACCTGCTTGGATCATGCTGGTGGAAGGACGTCCCATGGAGCAACGAAGCTTCTCTCGCACACGCGAACTGGAGAACGAGGGAGTGAGCTACTACGATTAGTGTAGGTGGTGTCGTCAGTGACAATCTCGGTCGGCCGGAGGAGGACGTAACGCTGCTAAGCGGACGGAGGGTAGTCAGTTACCATGAGTGAAGGAGGAGACAATTGCTCTCTTTGAACTGAAGACCTTAGGGTTTGTGAGTTTTGAATAAAGTCTTGGGCCAGAATTTGGGCTTGGTAATGCACATATTGTTGGAAAATGGATATTCGCAGGTTGGAAAAAATTCGAGGGTGTTTTTTTATGCGGGTATTCGACGAGTAGCAGGGAGGGTAACAAGTACAATTTTTTACATGTGAGTCGAGTTACGGATAGACATTATTTGTGTCCGACCTGACTCGTTGTCATCCCTATAATTAGGGTGTTGTTCCCTACACCTCCCCAAGTGGGACCTGTACCTCCCCATTAATTTAATTTATTTCAAAGATATTCTACACCTCCCCACTATTTTCTTTTATTCCAAAAATACCCTACACCTTCCCACCATCCTTAACCATCTTTCTCTTTCTCTCTCTACATTAATGGAGCATTCATGTGGTTCAGATTTGAATTTGTAACATACTACAAAATATAAAATTCAGAGGAAACTTCAATATTAGTACTTCTACCATTTCCATTTTATAAAATTAAAAGTTAGATGCAAATACAAAATAATAAACATAATAATATTAATAGTAAATAATGATATATTATTATTATTATAATGATATATTAATATGCTCATTATAAAGTTAGTATATAATAATAATAATAATAATAATATATCATTATTTACTATTAATATTATGCTTATTATTTTGTATTTGCATCTAACTTTTAATTTTATAAAATGGAAATGGTAGAAGTACTAATATTGAAGTTTCCTCTGAATTTTATATTTTGTAGTATGTTACAAATTTAAATCTGAACCACATGAATGCTCCATTAATGTAGAGAGAGAAAAAGAGAAAGATTGTTAAGGATGGTGGGGAGGTGTAGGGTATTTTTGGAATAAAGAAAATAGTGGGGAGGTGTAGAATATTTTTGAAATAAATTAAATTAATGGGGAGGTACAGGTCCCACTTGGGGAGGTGTAGGGAGCAACACCCCTATAATTATGTGCTTCTACAGCTTGTTACCAGGTGCAACACAAATCAGGTATAACCAGCCCAATTCCAAAAATGGCCCAATTGACCAGGGCCAAAATCTGCTAAAATAATGAATTAAATAAGGGTTAAAACAAAATTAAGAGAAAATATAACCTATTCTAGCAAAAAGATATTTCTATTTTGTTTTATGATTTTTTCTAAAAAGAATATAATTCTTTATAAACCAAATTTATTTTTCTAAAAAAGAAAATTAACCTTATTTTTATTAAAAGCCTATTTCTACCTATTCAAACTAATTTGTTCTATTTCTAAAGAATTAAAAACTAAAGAAGCCTAAGAAAAGAGTTTTAGCAGAGAAAAATAAGCAAAACTAGAGAGAGTTATCAGTGAGTCATTCCATACATTGAATAGATAAGTATAAAAATATACATTAGACGAGTGTGTCAATATACTAATAAGACAAGTCTTGCAACACACACTATAAGAGTTTGTCTATACACTAACTATATGAGTCTAACAATATATATTAAACGACTCTATTAATACACATATTTGATAAGTCGATTAATACACATTAGACGACTTTATCTATTATCTGATTAAATGAGTCTTACAATATACATTAGATTGTTTTGTTCATATACTTATTATATGAGTCTAGTAGTACACATTAGACAAATATATCCATATACTAATTAGATGATTCTAACAACACATATTAAAAACAAGTTTAATAATGCATTGATCAGACAAGTCTAACAATACATATTAGACCACTTTATTCATACACTGATTTCTACTTTTAGTTAATCCACTATATATTTTTACATATTCTTTATATTTTTAGATAATCAACTCTATATTTTTCATATACTGTATATAATTTTACAAAATTTAGTATTTATATTTTTGTAAATATATTAACTTTTTAAACTTATAATTTTTTTTCATATTGATTCTACTAAAACTTAATCATAAACTTAAATCTTTTTTAATAAACACATAAAAACGTTATGTACATATGAAAGATTTAAAACTAGTTTTATAAATAAAAACTTATTATTTTACTTTGACGAGTATAAGTATATTATAATAAATAAAATATAATAAAACATGAAAATGACTTTCAATAAACATGGTGATGAATTTTGTTACTTGATTTAATTATGCACACACATATATAATATTCTAATGGAAAATAATATTTTCTTATCGATCCTTTATTTTTTTTCAATTTAAAACATTAATATAATCATTTAATTAAAAAAATAGATTAAAAAGTTTTAAAAGTAGATAGTTTTAATCAATTCTAAATTTTTTTTTTTTTTATTATTTCTTCATCCTTTGGATTCTTAACACTGGCACCTTTTAGATCCTCGATAGAAGGATAACAAATATTCAACTCTTAAATAAGAATTCATTAAGTGATATAAACCTAATTTCATTATTCTTACCAAACAAATGAGAGCTTTTACTTTCTTACTTCAATGAAATATCTATCATTTTCCACTTGTTTTCACCGTCGTCACCAATCCAACCCATTCTTTTAAGTGTAAATAAATACTAATTTGCTTTGGGTAGCCTGATTGGTCATAATTAACTTAATCGTACAAAATTATGAATTATGAATTATCTATATTATATTAAGATTAATATGTATTGATAGATTTATTTAAGTTTTTTATGAAATCGTGGTTAAACGATTTTATAAAAAAATATAAAAATTGAATAAGTAAATTAAATTTTATTATTTAAATAGCATTTAACATCTTATACTACCTTTTAATAAAACTATGGATTAAATATTTATATACATCAATTAAAATTAGATTCCGTTTCAAATTATGATACATGTTAATCTTTAAATATAAAAGGTAACAGATATATTAATTCATTTTTACAATGTTAAGTAACGTGAGTTTGACATTTAAATTAAAAAATATTAAACAACGTAACAATTTAAACATCAATCTTAACAAATAAAAAAAAGAATTAAATTAAGATAACTGTATCTATTTATTTTTCAAAGTTTATTATATTAAAATTTAGAAAAAGGAATATATTTCAATTTTACATCTAAATTTAAAAATTAAAAATATATTTAATCATAAAAATAATTAAAAAAATAAAAACACTCCTATCATTAAAAGATCTTTAACTCAATTATTTGCCATACATAGATGAAGTACCCGAAAAAGGAAGATAAGATAATGTTTTTCTGTTCTGAGTGATATATAAATTAATGAAAGCTAACATCCGATAATACAACATTCCACAAAGAACTGAAATCTGCCATTGTTGTCCACACCAAGAGTAATTCTCACTCCATAATCAATCATTGCCAAGAACAATAATATGAAGTTAAAAAAGTATCTGAGAAACCCAACCAAAACAACCTTCAACAGTTTATAGCTGTCAGAGAACAAATCCAAGGTTGGAGTGAAGATAAACCATAAAAAACTAAGGTGTCTAAGAAAGAGACCACCTTATTGTAGCGTGTCTCTTGGGCTAGAATTTGATCACAAAATGTCCAAAGGTCTTCGAAATTTGAGGTGCCATGGCAAGTGGGTCCCACCTGCATGACTTTCGATGATTTTTATGAGGCCATGGTTACGCAAGACAGAATTGTGGTGCGAAGGATTTGATAACGATATGGGACTTGTCTGTGTTCTCATACACATGCTTTTAAACTTGTGGTGGCGTTAATGTTTCTCTGTTTTGGAAGTCTCCATCAATCGTGAACACTAATTTATTAGATAAGTTTATCATACATCATGACTGTGTTTGAATTTATTGTCACTAAAAATAATGTTGGTTTTTATAAAATAATAAATTTAATGTAAAATATTTTTTAAAAAGTCGAGACATTTGCTTTGTTTAAATTTATTGTGACTAAAAGTAATGTTAGTTTTTATAAAATAATATAAATTTAATGTAAAAAATAGTTTCAAAGTTGAGAGATATTTTATGTAGCTTGTGTAAGCTATTACTCACTTGTATATGTATTAAAGACTTACCTAATCAATTAGACAGAATCTAATCTGTTGATAAAGTGGACATCTGACCATACATTATCATTTCTTTTTCATAGTTAGAAAAAGAATAAAATTATTATATATTTTTAATCTTTTAAATGATCACGATAATTTATTTCGCATTGATGTTTTCATTTCTTTACTTTCGATTGACCATTTCAAACCGAGACTTAGTATTATAAATTAAGATATGTTATAAGGTATAAGGTTGACAAGATATGTTGGATTGTTTCCTTCCACACCAAATTCTCACTAGTGGATGATATAATAATGATATTTATCAAATCTGCAAATTTATTAATTTGTGTAATGTTACAATTAAGATTATGAACATCATCATCTACTCGTACAATATACATTTTTGAATAAACTCAATACAAATTTCCAGTTAAATGTCAAAATAGGATAATTTATTAATATGATACAAAAATAATACGTTGAATTTGTTCACAGAAAAAATTGCAAACATTCTTAATGAAAATAGTGATATAAAGGATATGAATATGAAAAAAAAAAATTGATATAAAACAACTTTCTAGTATACTATTTCTTATATGATAAATTGACTGTAATATAGCTTCTACGTATTCTTTTAGAAAAAAAAAATGTTTTACATGATTTACGTGATAGGAAATATGTTTTACATGATTTACGTATACAGAAAAACATATTTTATAATTCAATTTTGAAACAAAATTTAAACTTTTATAATAGTCAAAAGAAAAAAAACGAAAACCTTAACCCTTACAAATAATTTGGTAAGGAATTAAGTTAAATTTAACAATTCTAAAATATATAGTGCTGCAAGTTCTGAAATAAAACCTAATTATAATATATAAATGGATACAAATCTTATTTTACAAGCAGATTTTATGAAATTGAGTTAGATTGTTTTTATGATATAATTTTTTTTAATCTAGAACCATTTTTTTTGAATCCATGCAACATTTTAGAGTCTTTTTTTTCTTCCCTTCCACAACTTTCTCTGTGAACCAAGGTGCATGAAAAAATGGTGAAGATCAATAAACCACGATCTTCTTATCTTCTAATTTTAATTTTATTCTTGTTTTATAATTTTTCATTTTCTTATTTTGATTTTGTTCTGGTTTTTTAAAATTTCGTCTATTTGTAATTTTATGGTTTTTGATGTGCTATTTTGTCATTTTTATATTCACCATGTTTGGTGCCTGTCATTTTGTATAAATGATTGATATCTTATTTTTTATTTAAGAAATACCAAATCTCGTTTTCAAGGAACAGTTGTTCTAACATGCAACCGGTTTATTCTTGTAACATCAATCATCATGGCAATTCCATCCGACACTAATAATGCATTTCTCTAAAAAGGTCTTAGGGATATACGTAGAATTACGCTTTAGAATAATTATGTTGAGATAAATATAAAAGGATTTGCAATAAAATCGTGTTATTTTTATTTTTTTTAAATTGATTTAACAAAAAATATTTTTCTTTTAAATAATAACAGATAAATAAAAGTGTGTAAGAGAAATTTGTAAAATTAATTTTATACTATTTAAAATTAAAAGATTATATGTTGCTATTAATATTTCTAAACAAGGATTAAGTCAAACATTAAAAATAAATTCTAAATAGGAGTAATAATATTTTATATAAAAAACATGTTTATTGAAGTATAAGAAATGAAGATAACTCTCTTAAATATTATCTTGTTTGAAATTCATAAGAAATAAACTCTTATTTTGAATTATAAAGAAGAGAAAAACTTTCTTAAATCACACAAAATAAAAAAACACCTTATTTGATGAACAACCTTTTTTAAGAATAACAATTTTAACACTTAATCTCACATTAACTCATTTGATGAAAATTATCGCTTTATCCATGTTAAATTTTTAAAATCATTTTCACATTCAATTATGAAATACTTAAACTTTTCAAATTTATATTTAAAAATGAAAACTTATCACTTTATTTGAAAATTACATCAAGTCACAATTATCACAAATAATGACAATAAACTTTTTCAATTTTGTTGTTATAATAATCTATCACTAGCAATACTAAATATCATTGAAATTCTTTTGATTATGATTAATAATAATTGATTATCACATCATTTAAGTAAATAAAATATGTTCTTCTGCATACTATTTTATGTTCCTTTAAAAAAATTCCTATCACAATTTATTACAAAATGTTTAATCATATACATAAATAAAATACAAATTTTCTAATATTTTTTTAT
The DNA here is from genome assembly GCF_000741045.1 of Vigna radiata var. radiata. Taxonomy (NCBI): domain Eukaryota; kingdom Viridiplantae; phylum Streptophyta; class Magnoliopsida; order Fabales; family Fabaceae; genus Vigna; species Vigna radiata. The sequence goes on from NW_014542916.1 coordinate 422,952, forward strand.
CATCACTTAAAATTCTTGAATTTACTTTATCATCATTAAAATTTGTTCTTGAAAAATATCCTTATCATTTTCTTATTTTGTGAAAAGATATTACATTAAGCTGTTGAATAACAAATTGACATGTGTAAAAACTTAAGAGATTTTGAAATTTAACTCTAATGCTAAAATTATTTTTCGAAAATCCATAATACTGTAAGAAATTGACCAATAAGGATTGTTCATTCTAACATTTTTACAATTATTAGGGACTAGGGATAATTTTTTTATCGATAAAGTTTTTAAGATAATTTAAATTTTATATGAAGTGGGAATAAACTTTGAAATTATTATATAAGCCTTAAAAAAATAAAAAAATAATAGTTGTTTAAAAATTTTGGTATAAAGTGTAATGTGAACAGTAGTATTCTAGGAGGAATAAAAAAGTGAGTGGTAGTAGTATTAATAAGATCAAAGGTTTTATGTTGTTCTCATTTCTTAAGAAACCGAAGCAGGAGCCTTTATTTTCCCTTCTTCTGCATCATCACTGAGAAAAGAGCGCATCTTGGTTTCCAATGTGAAGGGAGCTTTACCAAACAAACATGGCTACAATAGCTGTCAGGATTCTCGGTTCCAATTCGCGAACCGCCCTCCGTCGCTGGTGTCGGTCCTCTTACTCCTCTACCTCCGCAGCGGTGGCGGAAGCGGAGAGTACGGAGGTGAAGGACTACGCCGATTATCGGCGCTCTCTATACGGACAGATCACGCACAAGGCGCTCCTCGTCGACGCCGTTGGCACGCTCGTCCTCCCCTCGCAACCCATGGCTCAGGTACGTCACGTGCTTCGATTTGCGCGCCAAGAGAAACTTAAAACTGAAACGGATTTTATATTCGACTTGGAGCTGACTCCGGTTTGTGTGCTTTTGGTAGATTTATAGGACGATTGGCGAAAAGTATGGTGTGGAATACTCGGAGGATGAAATACTGTTTAGATACAGAAGAGCATATGGGCAGCCTTGGGGAAAATCTCGTCTCAGGTTAGCTTCTTACTTCTACTTTTGTTTTTACTTTTTATCGTTCATGTGAAAATAGTTAGATTTTATTACTTGGATATGACTTTGGTTGAAATATAATTTTGGGTTTTAAGTTTTAAAAGTTTCGCATTATTTGATTTTGCGAGAAATTGCAGACTAATGTGACCACAACTGTGGTTGTGATGTGATTGCGGAGGGCAAAAAAGTTTTGACATTGTGATCGAAATGGTAGTGCCGGATCGTTTTTAAAAATCTTGGTGTTGATATTGGTTGTTGCTTTTTGAGTAGGTGTTTATTAATTATCATGAATTGCTTTCACGGGATTGAAAATTTCGTAGTTTGGATCTTTTTATATATCTACCTTAAATTTCGAAAAGAAAAAGAAAAGGAGTTGTTAGCAAATTCATGGCGGTTGATTCTGCCTGGTGGACTAAATTTCTTAATGGGGTCCTTTGTGTGTATAGGTGATTTTACTTGCTTGTCTAATGAGCAATTGTACTATTGCAGACGCTACTGGTAAAAATCTCAAGACAGCATTACATTAAAATAACTTCAGATAGGGATTTGTTGTTATATTTTAATATTAATATTTTTATGTTTGAGTTTTTAAATGATTGGACTTGTAATATGCTAGAGTTTCTCATGTCTGATTAGTTTTAAAGTCTTGGAGCCAAGTATCGGTCATTCGCATATAAATGTTGCCAAGGGATTTTCCATTGCTTTTGAGTGAAATGACAAGAACACTCTTTTGATTGCATGATAGCTTGTTTGTTCGTGGCAATAAATTTATATAGCTTGTAGTGAATGTTCTGTCTTAATTGCCTACTTCGTGAAAGTACTATGATGTAAACATTTTCATTAGTGAGAAATTTTTTAGCACAATACGTATGAACCATATTATCAAAATCCAATTTCTGATTTAGCTTGACAAGTATCATGTGGTTTGTTTTGTATGCAGCTTTAAATATCCATGGTTATACGCCTTTTAACTTTAAAGTTACTGTTTTCATGTACACATTCTTTGTAATTTGTCTCTTAAAATGCTTGAATAGTATGCCACTGGCCTTTAGGTTAAGATACTCTGTTTTGTGGAAATAAAATTTGGAATGAAATGCTTCTCTTCGCATTCTCTGCCTTTGTATTCAAAAACTGCCAAAGTCTTATCCATGCTAGGTATATTGTCAAGTTTTATGTTGGTCTGTGACTAAATAAGTAAAAAGCAATCTCTTACATATAACTATAGAGACACTTTACTTCTTTTCATATTTAGTATAATTAAGATTCCTTGTTTTTCTTTTATATTGCAGATATGTTAATGATGGTAAGCCCTTCTGGCAATACATAGTTAGTTATTCCACCGGCTGTTCAGATCCTCAATACTTTGAAGAACTTTATAACTATTATATGACAGACAAGGTAAAATAATGATCATTTTCGGAAATATAATATGCATTTTTCTCAAAATAAATTGGATAGTTTTTGATACTTATATATATGTCTATAAACCATACAGGCATGGCACCTCAATGATCCTGGAGCAGAAGAAGTATTTAGAGCTCTTCGAAAATCAGGTGTGAAATTAGCTGTTGTATCAAATTTTGACACTAGGTTAAGACCTCTCCTGCGGGCATTAAATTGTGACACTTGGTTTGATGCGGTAGCAGTGTCAGCTGAGGTAAGCTAATTGTTCTTTTCTTTTTGACCTATGGTAGCGTGTCTTTTTGTCGCCCTAAGATGGTAGCGGGTATTTTTTTAGCCATAAGCTTATCCAATGCAATTCTGAAAGTCACGTCGGAGTAGAAAGCAACTCAACATGATTCTGGGCTTGAGAATCATGCTGCAAAGCTTCTTCACGATTGAGCCTTATATTACAAGTTAACCTTTTTGAAACAATGAACTTACGCCAGAATGACATTACCTTTAGCTTTGGAGATGATATCAAGTTAAGTAAATTTGGTGAAGAATCAAATGGAAATTTGATGGCTAAAATTTAATGATAATTATAAATTCTTTTGCACAGACCATATTTTTTAAGGCATGTATTATTGTTGCCTGTACCAACTTTCAGGAATTAGCCATTATCCTTTCACACCTCTGAGTCTTGAAAATATTTTAGATGTCAAGTTCTTGTGTCTCAAATTCATCTGAGCATCCATGTATTGACATACTGGTTACATTGGTAATATATTAATCACGAGGTTTCATAATTATGTAAGTTTCCTTTTCTACATGATGGTTGGCTGATAAACTTCTCTCATTTAAACGTGTTTGTGGTTGGTTGGTTGTCTTTCAATCAGGTTGCGGCCGAAAAACCAAATCCAACTATATTTCTTAAAGCATGTGAACTATTGGATGTAAAGCCTGAGGATGCTGTTCATGTTGGGGATGATCGCAGAAATGATATATGGGGTGCCAGGGATGCAGGCTGTGATGCTTGGCTTTGGGGATGCGATGTTCACTCTTTTAAGGAGGTATTTAAAATCTTCATCTCTTTCTAGTAACTGTACAGAAATTTCACTGTAGAGTATATGTACATAAGATGATTATGACTAGGGTAACATAATATATCATCCCCATCAAGGTACCTCCTTTAGTATTTAAAATCAGTGATCCTCTATATGCAGTTTGCTCCTTCCCCTTAGATCCCAAATTCCGAGTAGAGATTCTCCGAGTTCCTAACTGCCTTGTTGGTACTCTTCTAAATATAACTATTAAAATAACATAGGGAATATAAAAAGGAAATAATCAACACTCACAGGTTTTTACCTTGGGGTATATGTTTGCACAAATTTATCTAAAAGTGTTTTTAGGAGAGATAAATAAGAAAAAAATAAAATAACTTTTTCAGAAAGTTAAAATTTGCTTGTGTAAATTAAAAACTTGCGTTCTATAGATTCCACAAAGTACTTCCTTTTCTTTGAGTTCTCAAAGCTTTTGAAAAGAAAATTCTCCAAAGTATACATGATCTAACATTGATAATTTTATGAATGCATATTCTGATACTTTTAACCTACCACAATGATTATTTTTAGTGGTTTATTTAAATTTTATTTTTATTTTGAAATGACATGAAAACCTTATTGATGCAGGTAGCACAGAGGATTGGGGTTCAGGTCTGAAAGATGATAGCTTTTGACAATAAGTATATGATGTTATGCGAGTACTTTAGGCTTTTGGCTTTAAGGCCGCAGATGTAAATGTCTACTCTTCAATGTGTGTGTATGTATATATACATGTATGAAAGAGATGTGAACCTATAAAAACCATTAATCTAAGAGGTTTAGGTAAAGGTAAGAGTTAACTGATCTATGTTTTTTCTAAAAGCTTAAAATCATAAAGAAAATAAAGCGAAAGTAACCGTAGGTTGCAATTTTTTTAAATGATATCTGAGAAAATTTCATCCTTAACCCTTAGTTTTCATTCATTCAAGGGGAAAAGAAAGGAAGTTTGATAAGAAGAAGCTTTTATGGAGGTTAGTGAGATTGAAGGATTAAAAGCTGGGAACAATGCTTAAGATTGACTAACATAAGCAACTCCATTTCTATCTGTTAAAATAAAATGGACTTGAAGAGGATACTGATGAGGCCCACTTGGGTGGTAGTGCAACTGCTTCATGCATCTCATTTCAATCTTTATTTTAAAATATATAATCTGAAATATCCATTTTTATTCTAAATTATACAATCTGAAATATTATTTTTACATTCTCAATTATATATTTAAAAATATGTTTTACATTATATATTTTAAAATGCAAAATAAAAAATATATTCTAGAAAAAGTTATGGAAATACAGGAAGAAGTTGCCTTATAGGTATTCAAACCATTTGGGCCTTTAACATAAAAGGTCTCTGCCATACTCACCCAAATTTTGCTATTTTCATTTCACACTTTTCTCGTTGTTTCCCCAAAATACCCCTAAACCCAAAAGTACCTCATTATGCATTTTTGGTGTACAACGAAAAACATGTTGTCACTGTTCTAGGAACGTGTGCTCTCCATATGTTTTCATTGTTATTGATGTGAACAAGACAGAGAAAATATTGTTATAATTGAATATAATTAATAATATATATATTAATTGAATATAATTCATAATATATATATTAATTGAATATAATTCATAATATATTTATTAATTGAATATAATTCATAATATATTTATTTGACGTTTGACTCAAATATGTCGTAAACAGGTAATAACATTGTACAATATTATTATTGTCACACCGTTAAACACTCTTAAAATAGTGAAATATAAAATTATGATAAATTAAATTTATTTATTATATTTTTTAATATATTATTATATTTTGGACTATATTTGTTGTTATACTAATAAATTTTGTGAAAGTCTATAAATATAATTTAAAACAGGGAGTAATTTATCTCAATATTTATTATATATTAAAATATTTACAAGAATTGATTTGAGTGTTGAACTCTTTAGACATGAACTTTTATGATCAAACAAGTCAGTGAGAAGTTCAATCACTTTTAAGAATTCAAAATCAGTTATAAAATATTAATAAATAATAAATATTATAAAATCTTTTCTTATTTTAATTATTTCTTATTAAAATATAAAATAAAACTATTAGTAAAATATTAAATTAAGTTATTTTATTTTAATATTTTCTGTTTTAATTATTTATTTCTATTATATAAGAACATATATTACTAAAATATTAATTAATTAATTTTATTTATCATTTTACTTAATTGTTTTATATAGTATAAAAATATATACCAATATAATTTTTAAAAACATGATATAAAAGATACTTATTTACAATAATTTAAAGATAGAAAAAGATATTTAAAAATACAAGAGGAAGAGAACAACAATGAGGTGGAAATAATCTGTATTTTATAGTTATGATCTATGATCTTGGTTAAACGATGTAGATCGTTACTAACTCCATAACTGTTTTATCTTCAACTATACTATACTTCTAGAAAGTTAGTTATTAATTTTATTATTTACAATAATGTGATGTAATATAGTAGTATCTAATGTAATTAACTAATGTCATATTTAATTTTGACATTCCCAGCCTTAATTAATAAGTCCGTGCAAACCATACGCAAGAAAGCCAAACCCTTGTGCATAGCTTGCATAGCCACGTGCACCTCAAACCAAACAAAGCCACGTGTCATTAGATTCCTTCTATATTTCTCTCATCAATATATCCTTTTCTTTGTGTTTTCTTTTTTAATTTTACTCTTTAAATAATTTCTTTCTTTTTAAAACTAAAATAATTATTGTATTAATTTTATCTTTAAGTAACTATTTTTTAAATTTAATATTTTTTATTTGACCATTTCTTTAAACTTAACCATTTTTTAATTATAAAACTACTAAAAAAATAAAAACTATTTATAATAAAATTATAAAATTTATTTATATTTAATTTTATAATAACAACAATATTTTAATTATTATAAAAATGAACTATATATATATTTATATTGTTTATGAAAAATTATTAAATTGTAAAATATTAAATTTGTTGAGCGAAATTACTTAAAAGTTGAGTTGTTTTTTACATGTTTTGGTGTGGTTATTTTAGTGAATAAGTTAATTTTTTTTAGTTTTTATTTTGTTTGATTCTTAAGTTTATCTTGTTTTTATATATTTTTTTTTTATGTTTTAGTTGTTTTGTGTTAGTTCTATTTGTAATATTTCTTTTAATTATGTATATTGTTTTTTCGTCCAAGTTAGTATTTGATTTCTATGTTTAATGTTTCTTGTAGCTTGATCACCTATTGATTGTTTGAGGTATTAGAAAATGTATATTGAACCTATAGGAATTTGAACTTAATGCATGATTGATTGTTGAAGATTTAAGGAATTAAAACTTGAAGACTTATCATAGGTTCAAAGTCACCTTCAATAGAATTTGAGTAATCTTGTGAGTTGTTTTTGACATGAATTTGAAATTGAGATATTTGTGAATTCAAGAGAATGAAATGGATGAAATATAATATTGTCAATTATATATTCTATGTTAATTTCTTATTGTATACCAACTGTTTCATTAAAATCAAAAAAGTTTCTTTGTGTTTTTATGATTTGTATGTCTAATTAAGTTGTGAATTGTAAGAGTTGTCAAATATTGCAAAAATCCCTTAAAAGAGAGTAATATTTATTACTTTCTATGTGTAATCGGGTGCACTTGCCATGTTGTTGACTTTCCACTAACAACAATCGAAAAGGTTTATGTTATGGATATTGACAAGTGTATCAAATCACACAAGAAATATAGTGAATAAGTCTAGATATCATATTTCCAAGAGACTCGTGTTGTTAAAAAACAATATGATTATTTACTAATTAAGGCTAAGAACTTTTAAATATTGAAAAATATTGATTTTTATGAAATAATTCTAAATTCTAGAAAGAAATTAAACTTACGAAATTAACTATATGTTAGAGACTTCATTGAAGTTAGTTTTCATGTATCAATTCAATGTGAAAACACTAAACAATTGACAAACCCTAAGTCACCTTAGGTTCATAAAAATAATGGTTTCCCCCTTCTATGTAGTATAAGGACAACCATGAACCAATAAAAAAACAAAGCAAGTGATTAAGTGGCTTAAGTATATGTGTTATAAATTGAGTGGGAAAACATTATTAATTTTAAGGTTAATTAAATATGCTTTTGGTCCCTTAACTTTCGGTGAAAATTAGAATTAATTTTTCTTCGAAACTTTGGTCCAATTTAGTTCCCTAACTTTAAAAATGTGTAGATTTAGTTCCTTTAACCAAATTTTGTTAAGTTTATTTAATGTTTCAAACATGTTTTTCAATTAACATTGAAGCCAAAATGTGTCAAATACTGTAAACAACTCAAATGCTATTATGAAATACATTTAAATCAAATAAATTTAACAAAATTTGATTAAAAAGACTGCATTGACACATTTCTATAAAGTTTGGAGACTAAACTGGACCAAGTTTCAAAAATAAACTAATTTCAATTTTCAATCAAAGTTAATTAAGGAAATAAAAACATATTTAACCTTAATTTCAATCTAAAAAATCTCTAAATGGTGCTATATTTTTTGAACTAAAAATTAATTTGGTCTAAAATTTATTAAACTACTATATGCTAATATACACAACAAAACACGTAAAAATCCAAATTACAAATTTAGTAGTGGTGGTCAACGAAAAATAGATTCAACGCAAACCAATCTTCAATCAAATTCAAATTAAATCTGATTCTTGCTTGTTCAAGAACAACTATGTCTATCTTGAACAAAAGTGTAGTAGCTATATATGTGCTCATTGAAACTTATTAATGACTATTTATTTACTAAGTTCTAGTATTTCATGAAAAAGTTGATCAATTCAAGAGTGCAAGAATGATAGACTTTACATTAACACAAAGGAAGTAACCTAACAACATGTTGAAACACAATGAAGTGACATTAATAAGTGAAAATGAACAAGAATACATCAACAATGGTTCATATCTCAAAAATTACAAAAAAGAAGGTTGAATCACACTTTTGAGACTAATTATGTAGTTCCAAACCATGAATCAACGAACTAAGTAAAGAAAATGTAAACCTGAAATAGAAACACATTTTAGCCAGCTATGTAGACTAGAATTTGCTCCAAGTTGAGTGAAGAAGATGAAATATGTGAAAATGTGATACCCTAGGTCTTCAAGCTCTATTCCAAAGAAAATCTATTGAACTCCAAATCAGCCTTTCACAAGTGTATTTGAGTGTCTGTATCTGTTAAATAAAAATAGTAAAAGTGAGTGATTCCACAAAGTAAAAAAGAGTTGAGTGGAAAAAAACAAATATGCCACGTAGACAATTAAAGAAGTACAGAAATGCAGTATGGTTGGGTAGTCATCCACGCTCTCCCACCCTCTCACCCTCTCTGCTACATGCACAAACACATTTCAAACACGCGTTTACATGTGCTTCCATAAACTATAATCTCCCAACATTATTAATGTGTTTGGTTTTATTTTTAAACATCTTAGCTCCTACTTCATCAATTAACTTACATTTAACTAATCCAAGTGACCAGGACAAAATAACAATATTTTAATTATCTTCAATTATATTAAAATGCACCATTACGTAAAGGATAATGACTGCTGCATATATATTCACAAGTCCAGATCATGATTTCATTGTCTCAGAAACTTGTTAACTGCTCCCAACAAATCATCATCATTCACCATGGTCGCATTGTTCTCTCCTATCTTCTCACCCAAAGCCTGGCTCTTAGAAGAGGAGCCATTCGGCTATAATAATACCCATAACCTCTTATACAAAGATGATGCGTCTTCTGAGTACTCCTTTCCCTATCAATTTTATTCACCACAGACACAGATTGAGCTTCAACCATCCTCTGACCCTGCCATGGTCAAGAAACTTAGCCACAATGCTAGCGAACGTGATCGTCGCAAGAAGGTCAACAACTTGGTTTCTTCACTTCGCTCACTTCTTCCAATGGCAGATCAAACGGTACTTTTTATACATATATATCTCTCACTTTACCACAATAATATAAACTCGCTACTGTTTGCTTTCAATCAAATTTAATTTGAACTTTCACTTTTGCTACTGCACCATAACATTTGAGTTTCTTTATATGGAATATGAGAGCAAAGTTTCAGTTCTGAGTAAATCGAAACCAAAATATCCATGCTACTGTATCTGTCTGTCCTCTGATCTTCTAATTAGCAGACATATGCTAATCTTGTAGGAAGTAATTTCATGAAATTAATATTACTGTTATCTTATCCATATATAGCTTTCATGAGGGTTCCTGAGATTTATTTGTCAACTGGGATGTGTTCCCTTAGATTCCCTTTATTTTATGGTTCACAGCATGTATTTTCTATCCATTTAGGCTTATTTTTTTATCATATTCAAATTAACTTTGCAGATAATTTTTTTTTTGAGTGATTTGTTCAGAGGAAAGATAATTAGGGGTTAGTTTATGTAAAGTCTCTTTTATTTGTTAATTTTCATCAAATAGGAACTTTTATGCAGTAAAACAAACGCAATAAAATGCAGAAATATTGCACAGTATGAAACTATGTGATTCCTATCAACATCTGCAAAAATTGATCGAATGGATGATGTAATAATTTCTAATAAAACAACTACTTCTAACAATGACGTGCTAGGCCTTACTCGGTTCACATTTAATTAATACAAATGCAAAAGTTTGAATTTTACCACGCAAGTCTATTCTTGATTGTTTGTGGAGAAAAACACGTAGTTAGAAAATACTAAGGTGGTCTTGTCTTATTTATCTTTTGATTTTATTTTAATTAATATGAATATAATGATAGTATAAAAATGTTACATTGATTGATATTACTTTATGATTTTACATATATTAACAAAAACAATCACCACTACACGTAAAAATACTAGAAACAAATATGTGAAACAAATTTGTAATAAATAGAGATCTCATGATTCCATATTAATGTATGGTTGCAGAAAAAAATGAGCATTCCTGCAACAGTTTCTAGAGTCTTGAAATACATACCTGAACTACAACAGCAAGTGAAAGCACTGACAAAAAGAAAAGAGGAGCTTCTGTGCAGAATTTCTCGGCAATTGGAAGGAGATGCAGTGAACAAAGAATCTCATAGGAAAATTTCCCACCACAACTCTTCTTTTGTTGTCTCAACAAGTAGGCTTAACGAATGTGAAGCTGTAGTTCACATTTCATGTCATGAGACCCACAAGGTTCCACTATCAGAGATCCTGCAGTGTTTAGAAAATGATGGTCTTTTTCTGCTAGATGCTTCTTCCTCAGAAACCTTTGGAGGAAGGTTCTTCTACAATTTGCATTTTCAGGTATCTTTCACAATATTCCAATTTATGATAACTTCATTGGTTCAAAGATAATATTAACTATCAGGTTTTTAATTATATCCTTTCTTTCATTCTTATCAAGAAACACAAAATGATGCATGAGTGAATATTAAAGTAGTAAGACAGAAAAAGGACATTTAACAAAACGACAATGCTAATGTTAGTGGTTAATGATTAAAAATGCACCAAATTAGGTTATAATACTCTATAATTTTGAGAACTGATTAATGAAGTAATGCTGGTGTTTCTGCAGGTGGAGAAAACTAATAGATTAGAGCCCGAGATATTAATTGAGAAGCTTTTACCAATATATGAGAAGCAAAGGATTTTCTAATGAAACAAAAGTTGGCTCCAGGATCATACAATTTTAAGTGCTCTGATGTTAAATTTGACACCTAAAATAGTCTGCACATATTTGGCATGTACTGGTTGCAAGTTCAGAAGGAAGAAATCATTTGTTGATTTTAGAATTTAATGAATATTGTATAAATATAAATGTTACAAAGCAAAGTGCTTTGTCTCTTTCCTTTTAGTACACAGTGTATATGGTCTTAGATTCAATTTTGAGGTTTTCATATTTAAGTTATATCATGGTAGTGGTAGATATATATATAGTCTTTAGTTATTATCTCATTTTCTCAATCGTGCGTATCATAAATGAAAATAATGGTTATGTATGGACACTTACTCTACATCTATTCCACATACTATTTACAAAATAGTCTTTTAACAACGATTAAATAAGACTTATCATGATGACTGTGTAATCGTCGTTAAGCTAGTCGTCGTAATAAATTAATGTTTTTAACAATGACGTTGACTATTCATGAGATGGTAGAATAATAACTGATTCTAGTAACTGCATGTATTAAATAAGTGTTCTATTTACCGGGATTTGTAAGGATAAACCAATATTTACGGTTGAATTGAATGTAAAAGTGGTGTTGATCATAAAAACAAAGTTGAACTAATATTTGAAAAATAAAATAATAAATGCTATGTTAAGGTTAAATTTTATGTGTTTTTCTTATATTGGACTACTACTTATCTTTTATATTTAACATGTTGGTTATTCAATGTACTCGGAGTAATCTAAAGTAGATCTAAGTCAATTCTTATAACATATAACATATAATCTAACAACTTTCAAATCAAGTGCGATTCCATCATTTGTAGATTAATTTTTTGTCTTAAGTGTAAGACTTTTTTCTAATCCACTTTATAGATCATGTGGAAGCTTCTAACAAGAATGAGATTATTTTATTAGAACATAGTTTGAGATCAGTCTTCTAACTTAATCCAAACTAGTGAAATAAGATGAATTGTCAATTCATCCAAATATTAAGTATAAACAAAATCACAAACTATTGAATAAATGAACATATATACATATTTAAAGAGGTAGTAGTACAAAGAATTAAATTCAATTACATCCAATCTCAATACAGGAGAGTTCAACTACTCATGTTTATAGAAAAGCTAAACTCTAGGAGTTGTTGTTCCTCTCCTATGCAACTCCTAATATAATATACTTTTAATATAGAGAGAGTGCTTAAAGAAGCTAAGAACTGGATGTCTAAAACTAGGAGCAAAACCTTATATTTATAGAAAATTGATAATGCTCAATAATAGAGGTTTACCCTCAAGGTGAGTTTTCTTCTCAGCTCAGCCCTTTGATATGATGATCAACACTCGAGTTTTCCTTCTTTGGAAGGTTTCTTCGACGGCTTAGCCCCTTTATTTAGTGCTTCATGTTTTTTCTTGCAAGGGATTTCCTTTTGTGAGGCTCAGCACCATTCGAGGTCGCTTAGTTTAAAATTATGATTTGATGCTCTATATTTTTTACTTCCAGGGTTCAACGCTAGCATTTGTCGCTCTGCTGCTTCTTTTCTATTTTCCTCCAAAATGGTTGCAAAACATCCAAATGTAATCATATTCATTAATTTATAATTCTCTAAATCTCATTATTTTACTTAAAACTAAAAAGGGTTGTTTCGCTTACAAATGTGGTCAATAAGTGTGTGATAAATGTCAAATAATGTGGAATTTCAGACATACAAACACTTATCAACTGTCATCATAGGGAAAGTAGAGGAAATGTTGTGCAAAGAGAAGGAAGAAAGTTGAAGTGCATGAAATACGATGACGACTCCCTTCCAACCCGTTGTTTCCTTTGATTTTTTTGGAGTTTTAACGACAATTTCTCGCTCAACAATTGTTGTTTCCTTTGATTCTTTGACCTTAGACAACGATTTCTTGTTCAACCATGTTTATTTCTTTTGATTTTTACTTTTAATGATGGTTCCATATCCAACAATCATTTCATTCAATCTTCTACTTTTAACGATGGTTCTTAGAAACTATCATATAAAGTTTTGCATAAATTTTCTTCTCATAGTTGATAAATTGGTGCGAATATGGATCATTTGCCATCATCAAAATAAAATACTGTAACTAAATACTTTTATAAATAAATAGCACCAAATTAAGTCATACATTTTAAAACTGTAAATAAACTCTTCTGGTTATAAAAATGATTTTATATTAATTAATTATTTACAAAAGGACCTTTTTCCAAATTATAGTGTTATGTTTTTCTCAAAATTGATAATTATTACCTATTTGGGTTCAATATTATTTATTTAAAAGAAAATAATACTTAATACCAAATTTTGAAAAGCTTTAACGATGATTATTATTATTATTATTATTATTATTATTATGATTATTATTATTATTATTATTAAAAATATTGTAATTTTGTAATTGTTTAATAACTATATTTTTGTATACATATTAATTTTATCTTTATCAATATATAAAAAAAATATTAATCATTATATTTTTTATATTTTATAACTGTTTTTTATAATTACTTTTAGAGTATATTATTTTATAAATTCAATAATTTTTTTATTTTAAAAATAGTTAAAACAATTCCTTAATATTTTTTCTATTAAGATAAAGCCGAAAACACGGGCGTTTTCATTAATTATAATAATAATAATAATAATTATTATTATTATTTAAATGTGTAAATGCAATTTTACTAGTTAATAAACTCGTACCAGATGGACCTTACCCAAAGACAATGGGTTGCTCCTCACTATTTTGTTTACATAAATTGGATTGGGCCTTACGACTGAATTGCAGGGCTTTCTATCTCCACTCGCATATTATCTTCATGCACCCAAATAAAAGTTGTAATTCCGAAATTACCTCTTATTAAAATTATAATAAAAATTTCTACACCTTTTTACTATTTATATTTTTTGGTTATTTCAAAATATATTTGAATTCAAAAAATTTCTTCCAAAATATTTAATTTAAAAAATATGAAAAAATATATTTCAAACTAAGTGTTTTGGAAAGGTTTAATCATTCATCAAGTCTCTATTTTCGCGTGGAATCTCAATTTAGTCCCTTGTTTTCTAAAAATCTCAATTGGATCCTAAATTTATCAAAATTGCAACAATTGGATCCTTTCTATTAAACCTTATGCTTCTGGTGTCAAGGCTGGTCAGGGAATTTCTTATTTTTTCTTTAACAATTAGAATTTCTATTTGGTTATCCATGATTTTTTGTTTTCTTGCAACTCAGAACAATTCCAATCCCTAATTCCATAAAATATGATTCCCAATAGGATTTTGTTTATAATTTTCATTTTCGTTTTATTTAATTTTGCTTTATAATTTATTAAAAAATTCAATTATCCATGTATGTTAATCTATCAAACCTCACTCAGCCACGTCAGTTGACAAACTGACTACAACGTGCCACGTAATATGACCATTAATGTCGTTACAGATAATTTAACAGAAAGGATCCAATTGTTGCAATTTTGATAAATTTGGGATACAATTGAGATTTTTAGAAAACAAGGGACTAAATTGAGATTCCACGCAAAAATAGAGACTCGGTGAATGATTAAACCTTTTAGAAAATATTTTTAGATCCAAAAATAATTAAACATTGAATCAGTAATATAAAATTATTTTTTGGATTATAGATTCTGAAAGGTTTTTCCAGAAATATTTTCCTTAATAATCAAACACCACCTGACGCCCCTAGGTATCTGGCCATTCCTACCACCATGCTTCTTCTTCTTCCCCCAACACGCAACAAAGTAAGATAAAGATAAGGATTATGAGCTCCATAGCGGCCATGTGCTAGGAAAATGGATGAAAGATGTGTAGAGAAAAGATGGATAAAAAATGAAGGAAGATGCTAAATTATTATAAATTTTATTCTTTCTTACAATTTATTTAGTGAATCTCTCTTCTTATTTTTAATAAATGATTTGTTACTAGAACTCCTCACAATCAGAAATGTTAAGAACAAAACACCCTCTTACTAAAATAAAAATTACTATACATGAAGAAGAGTGTATCTTTATTTTTTGTCTTGTTTAAAAAATGGTGACATGTATCTTAAAATCATAATCTTTACTGGTACTCTTTTTTATAAGTACTTTTTATAATAAGCTAAAATTCATCAAAATTCGCATTTTGTTGTTCATCACTTATTTATTTCCCCTCACGTTATTTTATATTTTACTGCATACATATTACTAACATTTTATAGGATTGAGCTTAAAAGTTACGTTAATAATAATAATAGTTTATGGTTGGTTAACGAGTTAAATTTTTATAGCAATATTGGTTAAAAACAATTTTGTAACTATTAAAAACTTTGCTATCAAGATTTAAAATAAAAGTACCATTTTGTTAAAAAAATTAATTAAAACCAGAAATATAAAGATTTAGAAAATAATTAAGAGTAATAATGGTATTAATAGTTGATATTAATTTTTTTTATTAATAAAAATCAAATCATAAATAGAATTTTCTATTAATCGAATTTTGTTTTACAAGAATTACTATCTTTATAAAACTTTATAAAATATTTTCTAAACTTTTTTATGCTTTCTCATTAGATCTCTGACTTTATTTGCTTGAAAATTAGAGTATATCATAAGATTTTTTATATTGAAGTCTACAATTCTATCTAATTAAAATCTTGAATAGAGTAGGCTCATCTTTTATCTTTCTTTTGGGTCTTTTAAGAAATATTATTGCATGGAGAGTATTTTGTGTTTGCACGTGAAATTTAAGGACTCAACATGAATCTTCATTAAGTTAGAAGTGTAAATGAGTATGTTGATAACGTTGATTAGAGTTATCTATGTGTAAGTTGAGCAACCTGTGTCAGGTAAATAAGGGAAGTTAATATTATTTTTATACAACTTAATTTATATTATCTAAATTAAATGTCTAATAATATATGATTGTATTTATTATTTTTGGTTGATGTGTGTTTTGATTTAGATAAATAATATGAGTTTGAATGGTCAAATTGATCTTTGAATTGTGAAATTTGTGTTGAATTTATGGAATAGTATCTTTAGTCCCTAATGAGTCCTTTTGACTAAATGGGTAGTGCCTCTGACTGGCATAGAGGAAGAAAACTCTCATTAGTGTTAAGGGTACCATCAGTTATGCATATTTATGTCTTGTTTATATATACTCACTGGTTTTGGCAAAGGGAGAGGAGGTTTGGTCGCTAAAAGAATCTACTCTCACTGGGTGTATTTATCTTTGTTTTTGTCCTAGTATTTAATTCGTTGAATGAGTCATTTAATCGGTAAGCGAATATGTTGAAATGTTATATTTAATATTAGTTTGAAATCTGGAAAATATGAGGAATTATTCTAGTATGGAATGATTATGGTTCAAGAGAATGAAAATAAACTAATATGATGAAATAATTTGGATGAAGATATTGTTTATATTGTATGATTATGGTGTTCTTGAATAGGAATGCCATAATAATTATTATAGTGTTATACATTAAATAAGAAATCTACATTTTGAATCTAATAGACTCATACAATCATATGAAGGCTGGAGTTTGAGTGGTGTGACTTGAGATATGTTCATATAGCAAATCTAAGCTCGGTGGCCATTTTTTTACTAGTGTTTGTATTCGTGGTGAACACTCTCTTACTTGTTATTGAAATATAACATATTATTAATATAAAATATAGTTGAAAGAGTTTATTATTTTTAAAAGTTAAAACAATATAAAAACAAAAATGTACTTATTTAATGTTATTGAAAACACAAGTGGAAACTATTTGAAAACTAGAGTAATTTTTTATTTGTAATTGAAATCCGTGAAAATTAAGTTTAGAGAAATGAAATTGGGTGGTAGTTGTTATTGACATTTGAGTGAAAATTGTACAATATTAATGATGAAAGTTATTTGTTCTACGTTCAGCTTCTGACCTTAGGCAGTGCCTAGAGTCAGATGTTCACGAAGATGCATTGCATGTTGCACACAAAATGTATACGTACATCATACCACTTGCTCTTTTTATACTATTCCCTTTTCCTTTTTCTTATAACTTTCTGTCCTTCCAACAGTCACCAAAACTTACACATTATTTTCTTTTTTTTTTCTACCATATATATGAATAGATCCAAAAATTAGTTAGACAGTATTTTATCACACGTCTTGGACTTTTGATAAAATGAATTGGTAGGATGGATTCATTGTTTCTTATTATTGACAGTGATTTTGGAAAATAAGAGCTAAAAATGTTTGGGACAAGAGAGAAGTGATAAAAGCTAAGAGAAGATTGATGTCGATGAGATTCATGTTAAAAGAAAGTGTGAGATTTTAAGGGTAAACAGAGTTTGTAAGAACAAATAAAAAATTAAATCCTTTTTGTTTTTCAGCATAAAAATATGCTATTGAAAAAATATGTATACTATTTATCCAATTTTTAATGATTTCTAAATTGTTAGACTTAATAATTAAGGAGGATAATTGGTATGATACTCTAATAGAAAAGTTCGAATCATGAATATCTATGTTATCAAAGGATATAAAGATAATATTGTTCTTTCTCTAGTTAGGGTGTTTAGGTACGGAAAAGATTTCCATAAAATATTGTCTAATATTCAATTTGAGTATGTTGGCTTGATATTGATGAATTTAACCATGAATGATTTAAAAATATTCTTAATATAGGAATCAAAGTAGATAGTAATTATAACATTGTTCAACAATGAAGGAAATAAAGTAAAACATAGGATTCACTCATATTTGCACAATAAGTAGAGTAAGCTTATTACCCGAAATATCTAAAGGGAGTAATTAATACAAAATCGAGTAGTATAATAATTAATAATACAATAAGTAAGGTTGAGCATGAAAATCAATCCCAATACAATGAGCTTTTGCACCTTCTAGTAGTGTTACATGTTGATTCAGATTTCATTCATGATGATGATGATGATAGGGGAGAAGAAATAGATAAACAATTACTAAATCAACCAAACATAGACGAAGAATGTGAGGTGGAATACAAAGTGAGGAGATAGTGATTTTGATGACACCAACACCTCTTTAGTAACTCATGTATTAAAATTGATTGTATTTCTTATGTTCACAACAATCACATTTTACTTCATTTTCAAAAAGAAATACAAGCAATATTGAGAAAAAGCCCAACACACATGTTTGAAGATTCAACTTCCCGAAACTCTCACATTGCCTCTATTGATGATAATGAAATATTGTTGGCGTTGAAAATATATGGACTTTGTGCATTGAGCAAAATGTTTATACCACTTTTATAGGTGCATATTATACTACTAATTAATCTTTAGTGATTCATCGTGTGAAAATATTTAGAAGTTAAATGCTAAACTTATGACAAAGGATACCAAGAAGAAAACACATAAAGAAAAGATAGAAAATTGATGAAAGATTATGAATAACAAAGTAAACTTATACACCGATAAGATGAGCAGAAGAAACTAACTATTTTATAGCATATCGTAACGAAGAATATTAATTGAGACCCTTTTGATCTCTTCATAATGAAGATGATATAATAGTATATCATACTACTTATGATATACTAGAGGATTACTAGTTGTATATTCAATTGTATGATGACTTTAAAGTTTGCATATTTATTTAGAACTATTTTTATTTTGGTTTTATGTTGGATCATGCAATATATATACTTTTAATTTTTATAATATATATATATATATATATATATATATATATATATATATATATATATATATATGAGTTGTCAATTATTTTTATAAGAGGTTAGAAAATTATTAAAAGCACGTAAAATATTTTAATTAGGTAGGTCAAAATTTTGAACATTAAATTAATCATCGATATTTTTATTATTAAAATATTCAAATTTTATATTTAGTATTTGAAATATATCAATCGTTAAAAGTTTTTATTTTTTTACCATCGATGTAGTCATTTTGAAACTATTTTTGTTAAATTGAAAACCTGTCAGCAATAAAAAAACTATGCATCACTAATTAGCAACCAAAATTGATGGAGATCCTTTTACAAAAAAATTGTTGATGAGACTCCTTAGTGGTGAGATGACATAGAGGAAGCATTGTGAAGAGATGTTGGATGGCTTGGTGTTTGCAAAATTGATGAGGAATCTTGAAGGAGGTTGGACCAACCTTAAGGAAAAGGAAGAAGAAGTCTAGAATAAGGGCTACACCAAGTGGGCTCCAACACAAAAATGAAAGTCCTCGATAACTCCTTAAATGACGCAAAAAGACAATGGGGACCTCTTCCACCTTACAACAGACCGTAGACAGAGGAGGAGGAAGCTACAATGAAGGTTTTGACGTTTGAGAAAGTGCAATGTGTTCCACTAGAGTCTTCGCAAAATGAAGGGCGTTTAGTGGTTATGGGGGGTGTGCAATGGGTTCAAATAAAGGAATGAAGGAGAAAATTACATAAATGAAATTGATGCCTTTGCAACTCTTAAAAAAATTAAATCTAGGCCGACCTTTAGACTTCAATTATTAGAAAAGTCAAAGCCTAAAAGTTAATATCCTTTGGTTATTTGTAAAACTGAAGTCTAAAGATTGTTACTAAAATAAAAAGTTATAAATTTAAGTAACAATTTTGAGATTTTCCTTAACATTTAGGCTTCGGTTTCTTAGAAAGTGAAGCTTATAAATATTATAGGTTTCAATTTTACTATAGCTAAAGCCTAAACTTCTTACTCAAAGAAAATAATTAAAAAAACAAGTGACAATTTTGAAACTTTTGTGAACTTTTAGGTTTCAGTTTCTTAAGAATCGAAGCATTATATACTTCAGTTACTGAGTAACAACACTTAAAAGTTTGCGAAAATTTCAAAATGTTAAGAAAAGATTGTCTAGGAATCCTTTATTTTTAAGTTTAACAAAAGCGTCTAACGAAGTAGTGTTTATCAAAATGATTGTCTAGGATAACGTGCTAAACGATACATATGTTCAAACAATATCCTAAATGCAAATGATAAAGACTACTCTAAACGATTTGATAAATAGACTAGCAATAAAAGCTATAGTACAAGGACTACTCTAAATGCTATTATAAACGTCTAACGTTTTAAATCCGAATGTACGGATAATACTTTTTTTTTTGTTATGTTGTTTCTCTAAATCTTTGCATATCCATAAAGAACAAAAAGCTTTATCAAAATGTTCTACGTTGATTCATAAGAACATTAAGAGGTGCAAAGACATTATAGAAATGTTTCTTCCATGCTTTAAGAACATTAAGAGGTGCAAAGACATTATAGAAATGTTTCTTCCATGCTTTATTTCTGCTCAATCTGTACAAGAAGAATAGTTGCCTCTGCAAAAGCAACAAAGCATTTGACCTAGTACAAAAGGCTACACACCTACATCAAAGTCAATGCTTTTGAGTAACAAATCTTTCTTAAAGTTGCCTATATAAAGAACAATAATTGCACATACTCTGTTACCAATATTTTTTTTCGTCGTCTTGCTCTTTTGAAAAAGAAAAAGTTTTCCATATATACTTTTGTATTGATCTAAATACTCTCCAAGAGAGTTTTTCAATTTGTACTTGTTACTTTGTTGTTTTTGGATGATTAAAAATAATTTAAAACACTTGATTGTTTAATCCAGAGGGATTTCAACGTTTTAGTCAGTTAGTCTTTCTCACACCAAGAATAGTTAAACTCGTTGTAAAATTAGGAGTGGTGAAATTCGTTGTAAGCTTTTAAAGTTAAAAAAAAAAACTTTTAAGAGTGCCGAAAGAAAAACTAAACACAACTCAATTGGAGAGAACCATTATAAAAATGAATTTTCTTCTTTGTTCTCTTTTGTTGTGTTTCTAAATACTTTTGAAAATCTTTTAAGTGTTTTAATCTTATTTGCAAACCATTTAACCCTAGCAAACAATGTTTAATAATAAATTAAAAAAGATTTTTAAACTCTATTCAACGTCTCTTTTCTAAAGTTTGCCCATTATTTATAAAACTGTTACTATATTTTTATATGTTTCGTTTTTTTTAAAACCAAGCAATTTTAAATGCAAAATTTAGTGATGAAATACTGTGCAATTTGAGAAAACTTAACGTTAAGAGACTTTTTCCAAAAATAAAATTAAATAAAATAACCGTTTAACAAGTTATTTCAATTGTGGCTTGCCAACAAACCTCAGATAAGCAAGTATATACATATATTTTGATAATAATTTTTTACAATATTTTAATATTATATTTTATGATAATTTATATTGATGTTTATAATTATTATTATTATCAATTATAAATTAATCATAAAATAACATGTAAATAATAGTAAAATATTGTTAAAAATTATTGTGAATACATCGTTATCCAGTTTATATATATTGTTGTTTCTGACATTTATTTACGTCGGGTTTTGTGAAATCTTCGCAATTCTATGTTTTGTTCAAACCTTAGACGAACATGCACGCATTGAACCCATCATCGTGAGGTTGGACGACATCATAACAAAATTTTAACCCCGACCTTTAGGTCAAAGATTACTTGTTTAGTTATAGAAGAAAAAAACTCCCTTTGTTTCTTTATATATATAATTATAGAAACATAATATTACTTTCTCCTTATTTAATAGTTTTAAATATTTATCTTAAAAAATAAAAATATAATTTTTCTATTTAATTGAAAAAAACATCAATCTTAATTATAAATTCCCACTAAATGTTCAACTTTAACTTGCAATACGAATTATTCTACACGGGTAAAGAAATATACTATTAAGTGGTGTATGACCTAGTGTACATCATACATACCCATGTTAAATTAAACCCTCTATTAATAAATTAGGTTTAAACTTTGATAAAAGATAGTTGAATAGTTGAGAAATGTTTTGGACCAAACAAAATGATGAATTTTCAGACGACCATGGTGGCTAAGCATCCTCGAAGCAACACTATCTTGTCACCTTCTTGGTCAACATCTTCGTCCTATTAAAAAGTGATTGTACATCTACTACTACCCTATTAAGTCACTGTAACCTAACACCACCCATCACACTCCATAACAACAAATTCAACCATTGGGTTCCTCTGCCCTAAACTATCATTACTCTTATCCTCCACAAAACTTCAATGCCCAATCTAAAACTGAAATCCATTCGCACCATACCATGTTTTTCACAGTCAATGGACTCCTAGGTCTCAAATTGGCATTGACTTTTACTCAATACAACGCGAACCAAGCTTAGTGACGAACTCCCAGGTCAATACAACGTGAACCACTGATTTACTTGAAGAAATTCTGCATTATCAAGTTTTGTGCGTATATGAGTAACATGATGGGATATAGTTGAATGTAAAATGTGTTTATGGGGAAGAATTATGGTCGGTGTATGTACCACCTTCTCTTGTTTTACTTTCTTTTTTCTTTTTCAAACATTTATATTTACATAAAATTCATAAGAGAAACAGCATTATGCATTTCTTTACCTTTCTTT
Organism: Vigna radiata var. radiata; assembly: GCF_000741045.1. NCBI lineage: Eukaryota > Viridiplantae > Streptophyta > Magnoliopsida > Fabales > Fabaceae > Vigna > Vigna radiata. Next base: position 445,657 of record NW_014542916.1, read on the forward strand.
TCACCTATACATTTCTAAGATTCCAAAAACAATTAGACTACTTATGATTTTCCATATTTTTATATTTTATTTCATATATTTTTTTTAAAAGAATAACCTTAACGTTAAGTGGTAATAGTATTTAATTAATCAAAATAAAATTCGTAACTTTAACGAAATTATGTAAGACTGTTTCTTTTTAAAATTAAAGAAACATCGTCCAATTTTAAATTTTGTTTAACCTAAACTCTTCAATTCTCTAAATAAAGAGGGACTTAACCACACACAGAGAAATGTTATGAGCTTTTTCTTTCTTTTTTTTTACAAATACTATCATTCTTGTACATAAATGAAAATTCTTATTAAGCCAGCTTTCAATTGATAATCATAAAACACGATTTAGGGTTTTGTTGTTAATTAAATTGGTTGATGAACATGAAGTAATGGAACTCAGCTCTTAAATTTTGGTTGCAGGGAACACTGGGAACCATAGCTAAAGCTTGACTTGTTGTAAAGTTGGAATTGAATACATTCATTTTTTTAACTTAAATCGTATTAATATAATGCTACTTGCATGTTGACATAGGGTTTATCCAGTTGAAGATACATTGAACAAGGAGAAAAATTTGAATGCTTTTTGATATTTTTCCCGTTTAACATCATCGATGCTTTTACTAGTTGTCAGGTAGCTATGATTCCGCAACCATTCGTCATATATCATGTTCTTATACAGGAGAAAAACTCACCAAAAGTTGTTGATACTCAGTGCTAAATTATATTCTTAATTTCTTCACTAAAGAAGCATAATTTTCCTTATATGGCTGCGCCCGCACAAACCTGTTCTTAGCTTATAGTTCATTTAAAAGAAAAATATGTAGAGTGGAACAATGACTGGTGTAGGAAAATGAAATGAAAGAAAATGTTTTTCTTCATCTGTAAGTTTTAATTTGATCTCAAGTATTTTGTTTTTCATCAGTGAGAAACTAAACTTTTAGAATATATTAGACAACCAATTATTATATCATAATCTTTTAAAAATATGATAAAACCTGATAATAAATTATTATATTATAAGATATTAAGTTTCTAAGAATATATATTTTATAATATCTTAGGATATGTATATACTATAGTAGTTTTCAAAAAGTATCAATCGCTTATCTCTCCCGGATATGGTTAGATATAAGTTTATTTCAAGTGATATTATTTTATTAATTTAAGTGCCTGAAATGCTTTTATAAAGTTACAATTTTATAAATAATAAATATTCTATTACATATTATGTATCAAAGTTAACCTATTAGATAAAATTGATATTTTAATTTAAGGATAAACGATTTAAAAACCATTTTGTCTAAAAGGTCAATTAATAAATATATGGATCTGTGTAATTACCCAATGACTTAACTCTAATTTATTTATGTATTATTTTAAAAGGATAATAATTTCCTTATATTTTCATGTTATTTTCTTCTCAAATATGTTTCTCTATGATTTACTTTCAACTTGAATATATTATACACATGAATTCTTAATTTTATTGCATTAATTATAAATAAATGTCTCATAAGCTTAGGAAAAAAATATAAGAAATATAAATAAAGAAAATAGCTTTTAGTTTGTGAAAAGAATCACAATCTGGCTCTCATGTGTTTTGTTATTATATTCTCTTATTTCATTTGGATTGGAAAGTATCACAAGAAAGGATGACAAGTTACACTTCCTCAATATTTTCTACTTTTCAAATAAAATAGAGCCAAGTTATTATGATGAGTTATATGATTTGTTACCATATTTCCTATTTGTTTATATAGGAATAATACCATTTTCATTTAACAAGAGTTCAATTGCTCTGTGATGGAGGTTATTAATTTAGCTATTTTTAGTGTGCTATCAGTAAAAATATAGAAATTGTGTGTCTAATAAAAAAGTATAGAAACTTATTTCTCATTTCTCAAATGGTCTTCAATCATATGGTATGTTTGTGTGCTTTTTGGAAAAGTGAATTTTACATATCCATATGGATTTGGTACCCTTAAGCTTTGTGCATGTTCTTACCTTCTTAGAACATAATTTTTCTGATGTGTGAAAGGGAAAATCTCTTATTATAAACACTATGAATATCTTGTGAATAACTCTCAAGTGTTGTTGAAGATCATATAGAGGTTCATTTTTATAACACTTTTAGATGTTTCAGTTAATAAAAGCTATATTTTGTGAAGAATATAATGAATAATCAATCTCTTATACAAGATTCATAATTTTATTTTACATTCACAATAATTAATCGATAGTTTATCATATCAATATAAAAGAAATACTAACAATTTGTCTTCTTGGACGTTCGATTTTATTTTCCGTCTTCTTCTTGTAAACTCTGTTCGGTCGAGTCCTCGATTTCTCCTCCGAAATACATTCAGCTGGGTACTTGTCAAAGATCCTCTGACGCTCAAGTCAGTGTACTGTTCACTCAGTAAATAGAGAACAACAGTAAATGTGCAGTGAATATGAACCAACTACCTTATACCTTTAACCTCTATTTATAGTTTTTTCCATGGGTCCGTGATTAGTAAAATCTTAATCACGACCCAGTACCATCGAACAATATAAAAGAACTTGAAGGTATGATTTGATTAACTTTTGTATTTGTTATAAATAAACCCAATCACATATGTTAACTTATATGTTCCATTACTTTTTCACTTTAGTCACTTAGATGCATGAATCCATATCCTCTTATAATTGTTTTTTCTATCCATTGAAACACATTCAAAACACCCTAATCGAAATGCCTCCAAACCTAACATTGCTTTCTTAAAAACAAGTTGTACCATTCATTAAATAACTGGACCCACTAATCGACATGTTAGTTTGATTATGAAATTCATTGTGTGAATCATGGAAGTTAGAATTCATAAATTTTAATTTGAAGACATAATCATCATTATTATTATCGTTATTAATTGATATTTTGATCCTAAGAAAAAGCCAATTACATAACATTCAAAGTTTGAATGGTTTGTCATGCTTTTATATGCTCCTAAATATATTATATGTTTGTTGATAGTTGCAGTGAAAAGTATATTTATCAAGAGAGGAAATTTTTTTTACTAAGATCATTTCAATAAAGAAACATATTGATTTTATTTTAAATTTTTGAAAACAATTAATTAAACTACAATTATTTTGAGCGGAAGTAATGTAGACTGAAAAGTTTAATCATGAATACGAAAGAATTAGATGCTATTGCCGATAAAAAATAAATAAATGTATCCTATACGGCATATTAAGTAATAATTCATGTAATTTTTTACTCAAAAATATGTCCCACAATATAAAAACCTTGTTACTAGGAGTTACATGATATGCATACAATGCATTTCATATACATAAGCCTTTATTTTTTGCAATTACTTCTTACATGTAACAAACGTAAAAAAATAAAAAATAAAATAACATTTATAATTTTGTTTTCGCTGCGAAATGTGATTTCACTATATTCCTTTTGCTCTGCATTCATCCTGTAAAACAAGTGAAGGGAGATAAGAGTTTCCCAATATAACCTCTAAAATATATATAAATATATAGATTTTATTTTATTGAAGAAGACAGTTCTTTAGCTTTTCAGTATTTTGAAATTAATTATTGGAATATTCAAAAGAAAAGACTCAATCATATTCTTTCACTTTTGTCAATTGATTCTAGGCGTAGGGACATGTATATGAATTATGCTGTCTGGAGCCAGTCAATAAGAAAAAAATTATGCTGTCTGTGGCTTCTTATTACATTGATCGATATTTACAGTATACAAATACAATCTTCTTACAAAATAGTTTTATAAGATTATATTGAATTTAAAATCTCTCTTTTCAAATAATATTATGATAATTAAAAATCTATCCTAATAACATTTATTATTATTTAAAGTTATCATGTCATCCACTGAGTCATTTTTTCTCATTATTTCTGGCTTTTGCCAGACATATTAATCTTGGATTGGAAAGGAGCAGCCGGCTACAAAATGATGAAAAGCAGAAGCACAATAAATTTGAAGTATGCATGAATCTTGGCAGACATGCATTTTCTTTTCACCAAATGTTTCAAACATATGCTTCTTTATCCACAATCAACTTAGATAACATCGTAACAAAATTCAAACCCAACTTACTTATCTACCCTTCCAATTTTGCTCCACTAAATTTTTTCTTCTTTTATTTATAAAATATCTTTGCTTTTAATATGAAAATGTAAAATAATAAACAACGCCTCACTTTTTTCTTTTTGGTTATTTACAGCATTTATAAAAATATAAAATAAATATAATATTGTCATCTAATTTAACCAAACATGCCCTTAACTTTCAGTCTAAAGGAAACGGCCTTTAACGTATAATGTGATTCAATCTACTGCATAAAATATAATATTCAAGTATATCCATTAGGATCACTCTAAGGTTTGAATAGTCTGCATATATAAATTCATGGATTCAAATATTATTCAATATTTAAGCATATATACACGATAATTTGATATCATTTCATTAAATATATATGATCTTCTTTAAAACAAAAGGAAAAACAGTTGTTTTTAAAATGTATATCTTCATTTGAATTTCTCCTCGTTATTCTTTGTTCAACGATAAAATAATATAAAATTCGTTGCTCAACGAAAGAGAAAAAGAGTTTATTTAATACTCTTATTTTAGGTATGACAAAACATATTAATGAACAATGTATAGGAATATCTTAACCCAATTACAACTATTGTTGCTACTAATATTATATACATAATCTTCACTACTAATCTCTCGCTTTCATTATTTAAATATTCTCATCTGCAAATCTAAACCCTTCTATTCATCCTTCCATGGCAAATATTAAATTTATAGTTCATAAATAATACACAAGCTATGATTTTGCTTTATGAAAAAAATTATTTTATTTTTCTCCGTAAGTTTAGATGGTGTGGAACCATATGTTGAGAGTAATTGTAAAGAATATTGAATTTGTGTATGAGTGAGCATATAAAACAAAAGTTAGGGTTTTGTAGGCGAATAAGCATACAGTGATATTAAATTGTGTGGTGAGGAGCAATATCTAAAGGGTAAGTAGTTGCATCTTGAAAAGATAGGAAGCCAATTACATATATGAATCATTAAACTAATGCTATAGTTGTTGACGTAAACTTTTTCCAGGTCACTGATACACTGAACAAGGCGAAAAATCTTGATGTTTTTGACACCCTTTTGCATTTAATAACGTTACAGTGTTTATAAATTGTCAACTATATATGATTCCACACGTATCGTCATATATATCGTTGAAGAGGAGAAAAATCCACAGAAATTGTGGGTGCTTGTTGCTGCCCTAAAACTAATTTCACTACCTTAATGGGTTGGCACACGGACACGATCGCCCTTTATTATAATTTGGATGTGGGAAACAAAGCAAGGGAGTTATCCAAATTTAAAAATTATATATATATATTTTTTTCATAATGTAATCCACTAAGGTTTGAATTCTTGCTATACTTAGAAAAGAGATATCTTTGGGAAACCATAAAATGTACGACAAAATTTTAGTTTTCAAAATATTCTCTTTTTTATGTTGTTTTTTTTCCTCCTATCCAAATGTATGGCAAATTGTTAAAAAGTCTTTGATCAAGATTTTTAGTGTCTAAAGGTTGTTAAAAAGTGTAATATGTGATTGTTATAATAGGTAGGTAGGAGTGATATCTATGTGAGCTATTAGGTGGACGTTTAATTGAGTCCGTGTGTATAAAATTTGGATGAAGAATAAGGAAAGGCGGAAAGTTAGTAATCCCAATACAAAATCTTGCATAGTTTTCACCATTTTAGGGAGTTAAAAATATTTTTATCTATGTACTAGATGCATTTTGATGTTGCAGAAGTAACTCTTCTTACAATCATAGCTTTGGAAAACTTGTGACATCATCCAAGACATTTTGAATCAGAAGAGTCTCACGTCAATTTCTACAATACAGAGAAATGGATCATCCTTACAAATCACATGGTTAAATTATTATACTCATTAGCGGGACTTTAGTATTGCTACGTTAGTTAACACTATGAACAAAATTCTTATTTCGAAAACATCGAGTATTTGAAGAAGGAATTTATTTTTAACAATTCTTTTTTGACAACCCATACATGGTAGTTTATGATTAGTTTGTTTCAAATATTTTTTTAAAAATAAATTCAAACAGACCAATAAAATAATGACATATATTCTGTTGTTAAAAAGTTGTTAAAGTATCGTGATCCTTTGAAAAACTTATGTAAAATGTTGTGTTTTTATTGGTTTTAGGTGTATGTATGTCTTAGGTCTAGCTCACATCGTTTCTCTTATAGTATAAAGGTTACATACTTTTTTTGTTTTGTATTTTTATTTTTATTTTTCTTTTTGTCTACATGTGTAAAAGGGATGAAACACCCTAAGTACTCTATAATTAATATATTTTATTACTAATAATAAAAATTGAAAGACATGTTAAATGACATGAATTTAAAAGTTTAAGGTTAAAGGTTATAATCTCAACAAATATGCTAATACTAAAATAAGAGGATTGTATATTAACAATTGGTTAGCATATACAACATGTGTATAAGAGGATTGATGATGAATTATATTTGAAACAGACTAGACACATATCGCATTCTTCCTTCAAGATGAAGAGGACCTCTTGTAATTATAAAATAAGAAATTGATTTTATATAATAAGAAATAATAATTGTAGAAATAACAAGTTGCTCATATATAATTAGGAATATTTATATTTTGAAGGCGTATTACTTAAAACTTTTTATTTCTTTCCATATCATAATTTTGTTATTAAAGGATATCACATCTTTATTTATTTTATTGATTATTTTTTCAATATGCATAAAGCACTTTAAATGTCTTATAACACAATTTCAAATTAATGTTTCTCTAGAGTTTAACAACCATTATTGGTTATGAACATCTTCAACATCTTGAAGTTAAGGCTAGTTTCGACTAGTTTGGTGTTAAACTTGGTCCAACCACTGATTTTGAGTTTCATTGAATCTAACACTGTTTGGTCATTCCAAAATCTTAGTTTAGTGGTTTGAATAATGTAATTTACTATGAATCATAGGTTTCTATGATTTTTCCCGAATTACACCTCAGTTTAGAATATAATTCTCAATTCTTCCGTTAAAATGAACTGTGGTACGAAAAGAGATACTCGAATACTTTCACTCGAGAGAGAGTGTACCAATGTAGAAGGAACTCACCCTTGAAGGGAAAAATTATTAAAATTTCAAGTATGAATCTAAGTTTCACATTTAGTAGAAATGAGAAAATAGAACATCATATAAGGTTGAAGATCCATTAATCCATTCCTTAAGATTTTGGGTAGATACTAGTATCAACAAGAATTATATAATTCTAAATTATTATGGAATTACATATAGCCATCTTAAATAATGTGAACATTGTTAATAATGTCCTCCTTTATTTATCATCCTATATTGATTTAAGAATTTCATATTTTCAATTAATATTACTTTCGAACAAGCTTTACTTCTAAGACTCAATTAAGTTCTTCTTACTTAAAGGACTAATATTTAATGTCATATCTTAATATTAGACTATAAAATATTTTCAGTTATAAATATTAAATTTCATGTTGATCACATGAGTTGATTGTGAAAAATGATAGAACAAACTCGTTGTAAAACCAACACAAATACAAAGTGATACATAAGCTATCAAAGGTAAAAAATAAAAATAAAAAACAAAAATGTAGACACAAAATAATCAAACATATATATATATATATATATATATATATATATATATATATATATATATATATTACATGATTCAATTAAAGTACTAGTATTCATATGACAAAACTCACTGTAAATTAGATATCAGTTGAAACAAATTATTAATTAAACTTAACAATTTATAATTATGTGAAATAAAATTGGTTGATGACGATTTAATAGATAAAGCCCCACATCTGAAGCTTTAGTAACTACATTACATAGCAATAATATTGAGGTGGTTGAAGAATAACTTTGAAAAAAAAAAAGAAAGAAAGAAGGTAACGAGAGAGGAAAGTTGTAATTGTTGGGTGGTTTGGCCTTGCTTATAAGAAATTGGCAAAAACGTAAAAGTTGCGGGATTCACAATGTTTCCTCACGTCATGAAAATGATACAAGGTGTTGACATCACTGTCACTAGCAAAATCATCAAGGCCCAAACACTTTGTTCCGATAAGTATTAACTGATTGATTCCATTGTAACGAGCAAAAAATGATCCAAAAGGCGAAATGGGTCCAAAATGCACAGATTTCTTAGTTTGTAAAGAAAGAAAAAAGGTGTGCAAGAAATTAATGACTCTGCACATTGAATCAACAAGAATTAGTAATTTTTTTATGCAACGTACATTTTAGTTGGTTGAACCGAGACATTGCTTGATCTTGGACAGTGACCCCTTTGGCATATACAATGACTACGACTTGACCCTCAATCCTTGTCCCTTTCTGTACCAATAAAACCCCTCTTTCATCTCCATCACTTCCTTCATTCTCTCTCTCTCTCTCTCTTTCTTTCTTTCTCTCGGATGCTATCTATAACTTGCATCATCTCCACTCTCTTCACCTCTCAATCAGCTTTCTTCAACAAGACATGATCAATAGGTGAAGATGATGATAGTGCATCCTCGTCATCAACGCAAGGATTTGGTGCCTGCAACTTCTTCTTCAAAAACAACAAACTGTGCATGCATGGTAAGTTACTCAGTGTTGATTCTCGGACTTCTCACTTTATCAATTTTGTTGCTGCCCTTGGTGTTGCCTCCTCTGCCACCACCGCCCTTATTGCTTCTCTTTGTTCCCGTTTTCATCCTCTTCGTTCTCTTTCTCTTAGCCTTCTCACCTTCCACTCTACCCAACATGCCTGTTCTTTCATCATGATCTGGGTTGTATTCTACCCTTGCAATCAAAACCTCTATTTGCCTTGTAAGTTCCAGAACAATAAGCAGCAGTGGAGTTAATATATATATCTTCTGTTTTTTCTATCAATCATGGATTATGTAATTTGTATCTAGTGTGTTATTGTTCATTTGCCTGGTTTCTGTGATGTATTGGCACCCAGAAAATGTTAATTTTTGAAGCAGAGTAATGATTAACTGACGGGAAGTTTGCAAAATCGGGTCTTGCAAATGGTTTTGATGATCTGTATTAATTGTTATATATATGCAGAAACATGGCTAGTTGCATACATATCACGCTGCAGAAATTAATGATGTCACGTGAAAGTACGGATGAACAAGAAAACTAATATATATAGATTTTTATTTTCTAGGAAGAAAAGTAATGTAGGATGTTATTAATGTTGTGTTTGGGGGGATGTATTTGACTATTTTGTTTCCTTTTAATAAGTCTTGTTAAATTGGTAGTTTTGTTGAGATAATATATAAAGCAATGTATATGAGAAGTTGATTGTGGAATTTTCTCGCCATTAGTCAATACCAACCATAATTAAGCCCAAATACCAGTCTTTTCCATGGCACTAACGTCATCTACGCTTTGAATTTATGAGAAAGAGTTGTTAAAGACTGCATTCAAAAAATGGAAGATAACATGTATATCAGTATCATCCACAAGGGATTTCAAAACCCCATTTTTGAAGGGGATTTCTCAGATCCATTTTTTTCTTACGTCTTGACTTGGTTCTTGCCGAAGAAGAAGACCTGTACACTTCTAAAACAAACTCAATTCTGAAAGTTAACCATGGACATTAACGTTTGACTTTTGTGAGTTATCTTTTTATTCCTTGAAAATGTACTTTCTTTTTACCACTCTTGTGACAATTCTCTTCATAAAATAATGCTTAAATGCTTCTTTCTCGGCCTGCAAATATGTTAATGTCTGCTTTTAGTTTCTCTAACATTTTTTATAATATCAATTTCTTCTTATTTTGTCTTTATCATAGGTTTCAATACATAAACACTCGTGTCATGCAACTCTGTATGATGATCAAAGAAATTATTTAATTTTAATATGACAAGGATCGCAATTTAGAGATGGATTCATAAAGTAAAATCAAACGTATTAGTGTGCTTACATAAGTTAATTTTAATTTTTGGTCCTAAGTTAAGTTATGATGTTCAGTTTAGTTCCCGCTTTTAAAAATGTTAATTTTTAATCCTTATGATATGAAAAATGTATCAAATCAGTCCTATTCGTTAACAAATCACAAGTTTTTCATTAAGTGATTTGTTGTTCATAACACCTTCGTTAACAAATCACAAAATATTAGATACATAGATATGAAAACTTGTGATTTATTGTTCATTAAGTGATATCATGAGGACTGATTTGATACATTTTTCATATCATAGGAACTAAAGATTGACATTTTTAAAAATGATGACTAAACTGAAAATCAGAACTTAACTTAGAGAAAAAAAAATGGTTTAAACCTAATTTTTATATAAAGTTTATAAATAAAAAAATAATTGACTAAAAAGAATAAAGCTCACTTATATTATTTTTAACAAACAATAATAATCAACAAAGCATAGAAACACATCACGCGCGCCACCAAAAATTTTTACAAGTAAAAAACAATATATTTAAACGTGAAACCTTAAGAATCCTCCATGGCGGTTCTTTGAATCAGTGGTTGAAATTGTTCCTAATTATTTAAAAAATAGTTTGGTATAATAAAGAGATATTTTATGAATAAAAAAAGATGATTTTAAAAATTGAAAGTGAAGCGTTGATGTGATGATAATCTGAATTGACGGTGTGTGCAGAAATAGGATGGAAGAAATGACAAAGTAAAGGATCCCTTGCAGGGTGCAGTTTAGGAAGAATAAAAAGGAAAACAATGATTGCATCTTCACCGGGTTCTCATTGTCTTGTCCTATATATCAAGTTAACTGAATTTGGCTAAAGAGATGAGAAAATACATTATATATATTTTTTGTAATTTATAATATGGTGCATTGCATGCATTTTCATAGTACCATGATGATTTCACAAAAAAACACCTCTTTAATCCATCAACCATGCGTTACATAAAGCAACCTTTATCATTCTTCAAACATCAGAATCATCTAAAACCTTAGGCTTTTATTCTTGGCTAACCAAAATCTTCGACCAATCCAATATGTTTCTAATATATATAATATATATTTATAAATCTCATATGTTCATTGAATCAAACTATTCATTTTTCACATGTAAAACCCTTTTTTAAGACTACCACCAGACAAGTCTAACAAATTACAATTAAATTGAGGTTTCTTTATCGTACACATGCAATTTTTTATTAAATTTATGGAAATTTATAAATTATAAGAAACTTATATAAATTGTTGTACATTCAAAATTCAATGTCTAATTATTTTATTACAAAATAATATATATAAATATAATAAGAAAATTAAATTGTGTGATGAAGAAAAAATATAGATCATGATTTCAAAGTATGATTTTGTTTTCATTAGATTAAATTCGTGTTTTGGAAATACAGCTTTTTTTTCATTTTAAAATAGTGATTTCAAAATGTGACCGGTAGTTTGTTAAAATTTACCTATATCAATCTACTTCAAAAGGCGTTAGCGTTATAAAAAACTTTCTATTTAAATATTTTTATTAGAATAAAGTTTTAATACTTATTTTGGTTCTTTTTTTTTTTTTGGTTCGTTCAGATTGGTTCTTTCTTTCTTAAAAAGTTCACTAAAGTTATATTTTTTGCAAAAATTAGGGAAGTTAGTTTTACAAAGGGTGTTAATTTTGCTCACAGCAGAGCTGCCCAACTCGTAAATATTTGATGACTTGTAACGTTCTTGTTGTGCTGGCATTGTGACTTCATTAGATGTGTAAAAAATAAATAAATAATTCTGACGTGGAACTTAGTGAAGTTAGGGTTGAAATAAAATCTGAATTTGGGGTAATTAATTTTGACTATCCCTTATTACTCCCAAATTGGGAATTTTCATTCTCAGAAAAGTTGGGGAGCAGAGACTCTGTGACGCATGCAGAGGTAGAGGCCTCTTTGTGGCGAGAGCGATGGTGTTGCGGAGACACTTCTTCCTTCCATTTTCGCGTGTTGGTTCGACCTGTAGGGAATCCTTCTTCTTTCTCTTGTTTATGTCGTTTTTTAATGCAAAGGGGATGTGAGACAGTGGCAACGAAGATGGCGATGGCATTAACACGGTGGTTGGCGAGGACAACGATTACTTCATGACTAGGATTTTGGAATTCTTTTTTTTTTTCCATTGTTTTTCGCAATTGTAGTTCTTGATGGTCACAAATTGGAAACTTAGGGGTTTGATTTTAGGGTTTTTGAAATTGGAAAATTTTCCATTGGGGTTTTTATTCTTGATTTTTCTGGTGTATCGATTGGAGGGGTTGGGATTTTCGTTTTTAGATTGGATTTTTGTGGTGGTTTCTACAGCAGCTGGTGGTGCCCATGAGGGTGGCGGCACAAGGAAGGAGAAATGTTTCTACATTTGATTTTTGAGAATGGAAATTTCTAATTTGAGAGTAATTAGGGATAGTCAGAATTAATTACCCCAAATTCAAATTTTATTTTAACTCTAACTTCACTAAATACCACGTCAGAATTTTATTTTTTTTTACACATCTAATGAAGTCACAGTGTCAAGCACAGCCAAAACGTTACAAGTCATCAAATATTTGCTAGCTAGACACTATTAGCAAAATTAGCAAAAAGGACTAACTTCTACAATTTTTACAAAAAGTAGGACTTTAATGAACTTTTTAAAAAAAAGAAAGAACACTTTGAATAAACCCCTCGAAAAAAGAGACCAAAATAGATATTAAATCTTTAATAAAAAAGATGAAAAAGGGTAATTTGTAGGTAGTGTGGGTGAAATACATTGGAATGAGACACGTTATGATTGATGGGGTGGATTTGTAAAACAGAAACAGAAGCACGCGGCCACCACACCCTTAACCACTAAACCTTTTCCCGGAACCATGCAGCATGAGGGACTCCAACCAACATCTTCATGCCTCCCATCCCTAACCCACATCACTCACTTTCCCTTTACTCAATAATTATAAACAGACACACACAAAGGATGCTCCTTTTTCATTCTTCTCCTATACACACTATTTCTTCAAATGTCCTATGATGCCTTTTCCACCTCACAAACATTTTTATTCTCTTACTCTCTCACAAATTATTTTTAATCAACCAGGTTGAGCTTCGTATATGCATAAATTAAGATTATAATTTATCTTATTGACTTTTCGGTTTCCAAGTATGGTGATGGAATTCAAATCACTCCTTTTTATATCAAATATTCAAATCACCTTCTGCAAGTGGTTTTGATTGACTATGTATATTATGCAAGAAAATTCCAACTCACAAATATTCCTCATTTAACAACATTGCCGCCTCTCACAAACAACAAGTGCTCATTATTTTCTTTTCTTTTTTCTCACACCTCCACCGCCAAAATTCTTCTTATTAGTCCTTAAGAAAAATAGAATACATAATATCATATATACAACAAATGCTATCAATTTAGATATAGAACAAATATTTTCTTTTATATATCACATTCACAATACAAAATCAAGAGATTCACTACTGATCAAGGCTGGTTTTACAGTGGAATAATTTTTTAAATGTAATTTAATCCTATCTCCTTTGCATGTAGTTACATTATTTATGGCAAAACCAATTAGAACAAGTAAAAAACAAAATGAAAAAAAAAATTAAAGTTACATTATTTGCAGGATAAATTAGTTTAGCCGACGAAATTGAACACTTACGCTATGCTTGAAATTTATGATTTAATTTATTTACCCCTTAAGTTTGAATCTCCATTCTGAATAAGAGTGTTCTTAGCTGGAATTTTAAATTAAAAATGATTGAGTGTTTTATAATTTATTACCACTATTATAGATTAATCATGTATCTTATGCAACATTTAATTTTATTGTTAATCCTATTTCTTTTAAGTATAAATTTCAATTTTTACTTAATTTAAAAAATATTATTTTTAATATTTATTCATATATACTATCAATTTTTCAACTGGTGTTATATCCTTTCTTATTTTTTACCTTTATTTTCCAAATCATTTTTCTATAATTAAAAATAGCTTGATCATGGCATAAATAGCGTGTTGTAAATAAAATAACTAGTGTCTAAAAACATTTATTTATTATGAACTTTCATTGTAATATATAATTTACATGTATATAGTTAATTACATTTATGCTCATATTTATTTTTAGAAAAATAAAGATTTATCCTATGCAAATGGAGTAAATATAAACTGAAAAAAAATATCATCAAATACTTTTGTCTCCCACTGTATAACAACTTTGTTTTATATAACATGTCACAGTCGCTTAAATAATATCTACTTTGCTTCTTTGGCCCGCAATTAATTGCTTTTAAATCTTGGTACTATTTGGTTTATAATTTTAACTTGTTAATGCAAACTTTTAATATGGAGGTTACAAGTGGCATAAGTATCTTCCATATGAATGAAGGTGCATGCATGTATTCCTTTACTGTTATACTATTAAGTACAATAATTATTCTGCAAGTGGTCCAATTTCATGTTTAAGTGCCATTTAAACAAGTTTCATTAGGATATCCAATCATCCAAAAGTTAAATAAAACTGTGTAAAATTAATTATTAGGGTTTATTTTTATGTCGTTTTCATCTTTCTCCAGCAGTGATCAACAGCTGCCTTGTGTTCTTAAATTTCTGACAGAGAAACAAGAAATAGTGTAAAAATCCCAAAATTCGAGACAAACATATGATAATGCTTATTAGGAGTAAACAAATTCACATTATAATTATTAATAATAGAAGTGAGTTCTGTTTGGAAAGTAAACTCTATGATATAGACTTTAACTATAACTCTTTCGAAATATATTTAAAATGAACTCATAACTATTTTAAAGTATAATTAAAGTCTTAATATAGTTTTCTAAAAAGATTAATTCAAGATCTAAGACATTCATGTACTAATTCTTTAATTTTCTGTTTTAGTTCAAGTGGCACTGTTGCTCTTAATTTCTATCTATGTTTAGTTCTATAAATATATTATCATCGAAAAAGATAGGAAAAAAACCATTTCCACAAAAATAAACTTCAATCTAAACATTATATATATATATATATATATATATATATATATATATATATATATATATATATATATATATTATAAAAGTTGCATAAATAAATTTTTAAAATATAAATATATTATAGAAGTGATAAAAAAATAATAAAATATATTATAACAGATTTATTTTGGAAAATCTATGACTATGTAAGATTATGCACTTTTCGTCCCATCCATTTTTTCATCCAGCTTTTTGGAACATGATATATTTCATATAGTACTAATATGGTTAAGTTTATTAGCTTTCTAAATATGATCATTTTTCATATCATATCGTGTGTGTCTCTTAACTCTTATCATCTACTTATCTTTCTTTATATGTTAGATACTAGTATAGTCAGGATTGTCCCACATCTCAAGTCTTCTTCAATACACTTAGACTAATTAACATTTTTTCTTAAAAATGACTTATTTAACAATCCTAAAATTAGAACTTCACATATACACATGCATTTTTATATATGTGATAAAAAAATTATAAAAAGTATTATACATGTAAAATCATTTAGCAAGATATAAATCATTCTTAGTTTGAAAATAAATATCACATAAGTATCATCCAACGTAAAGATCTATTTTTGAACACAAACAAATCAATTTTTCTAAAAATTAATGTTTTCTCATTATTTTATATTTTTCTCATTTTTATCTAGAATTTACAAGATTTGGACATAAAACATTCTATTAAACAACCAAATATATCACATTTATTAATATAACCTCAAGTTCGATTCTTCCTTTTATATTCTTTTAATCTCAAGAATTAACATCACAGTTATATTTTCCAATAACTTCTCATACTAACATACTTTCAAATAATATTTTTAACAAAATTCACACATTACACTAATACTAAGAAACTCTCAAATTTAATAGTAGTAAAACTCAATTAACTTTACATTTGTAATCCAATTTAATTAATTTTTTTACAATGTCTTAACTTTCCCGTATTTAAATCAACATGCAACTATACTATAGCATCTACACCATAACAATTTAAATTTAACAATATTAAATTAAAATGCAAAGAACAAATAATCTCTCTTACTCAATGAGGGTATTAAGTGGATTTTGTTTTTAGCACGGCTAATTTTTTCCAAAATTTGTCCTATATACATAATTAAACTTTAAAATAATCAATTTTGTGATTTTATGGCCAATATAACATCTTAAAGTCTATTTTATTATTATATAGCCTTATATGAGTGTTAAAATAATAACATCTTAAAGTCTATTTTATTATTATATAGCCTTATATGAGTGTTAAAATAGGAAAGAAAAAAGAAAAGAAAAATATATTTTATTATCATAAACTAACATATATAAGGATCGTTCTAACTCCATTAACTGTTTTGTTTATGCAATTGTGTTTAATTTTCAATGAAAGACTTATAAAGATTATAATAACCGTGTCATTGTCATATATACCTAAAATATAACTTTAATACTTTTTATAATTAAGAAAAAAATCATTTATTTATCGTAAAAGTAGTACTGGGAGTTGGTGTTTTTATTGTTTGGTTTTAGATTCATTGTAAAAAAACGACATCTTAGATGCAGTTTGGCAGTGTTTTCGAGTTCATCGTATGAAACTGCGTCTAATGAAAATCTTCCTTAGATCCAGACCATTTAAATTAATAAGGATTAACATCTGTAGAATATGTGTCGTTTAGTTTAGAGAATCTAACAGGTAATTCCTTTATAATTTATTATAATCTTAATCAAATGTAGATGATTCAAGTGTTTGACTATGCATAGATTCCCTCAACCTTTCCGTACTATATTAGTTCTAGTTGAAGTTTCAAATTTTTTATTATTTCTTTTTCATTCCAGTAGGTGACTCACACATATTTATACGCACTTTATTTTGTACTTACAACTTTAATTACAATAGTATATATAAGCTAAATGAACAAGATACACCTTTTTATACCTAATTATTATCTAATTTTTTTTTTCATTTTTGTATATTAATAAAAGAATAATTTGACAGCGAGACCCAGGCAAAGAAACACTCACTAATCGAAATAGTAGCAGCCAGCTAGTTGAAGTTAAAGAAAGAAAAACCAACAAGTTTCGCAATTTTTAATGTAGTGTCAGATTCACATGGTCTTGGTTTTCTTCTAACACCAGACTGCATGTGTCAGGTGGTGATTTCAAGTCCATTGTACGATGCCTATAAAAGGAAAAATGTACAGTTGGTACACCACAATTTTCAGATAAAGTGCTACGGAAAAACAAGAAAAAGTAAAATAAAAATTTAATGAAAAAGGTTGAAAATGTAATAATTTATTTTACAATCGAGTTTTGTGAGTCAGATATAAACTTTTTTTTAATATAATATAAAAGTCATGATTGAAATTTATTCTAACAAAATTTATATAAATATTTTATTTATCGAATTGTTCATTAATTTATAATATATAAATAAAATTAACAAGTTTTTCGAGAATGAATAGAAACACGAAAATGTAAAATATTGAAATTTTGAAACAAAAATAATAAAAAGTGAAGTTATTAATCTTTATTAAAAATGGCCAAAGAAAGGAACTGGTCCTTTAGCTTTACTTTGTTGACAATATAGAAGAAATAGCGACTTAAAGCGAGACAAGAAATTTCAAAGTAAAGAAATAAAGTTGGTTTGGGATTTTAAGGTAGGTTCATGAACTTAACAAATGAATCTGAGTGAGGTCAAATTACGCTTTTAATTAAAGAAATTATTTCAAATTTCAAAAAGTAAAGATTTATCACTTCGTTAGTTAAACATACATCCTTTAATATTATATTTAGAAATAATATATAAAATTTTAAGAAACTTGAAAGAAATTGTTTCCCATATTTCATTATTATGCGTGGTTTGTTTGGATCTATGCATGAGTTTTACTGGATAATACCATAATGAATTATCTATTTTCTCTTTCTTTATTAGAGATTAAAAAGTATATTAAACCTTTGCATGAAATAAATTTAATTTATATACTTTTTTTATAGAATTTTTTTATTTATCTTCTTTTTAAAAATTATGAAACTAAAGTTTATTTAATGACTTATAAAGTGACTTTTAGAAAGGATAATAAGAAAGATTGTGGGTTCTTTCACTAATATTTGAGATTCTTAAGTTATAAAGTTAATTCGATGGGTTTAAAAAAATGTGAGAAAAATTATGAGTTCAATTCTCTTTATTAATAAAATACTAATAACTAATATTTATCAATAAAAATATATATTAAATTTTATTGGGGCGTAAAAGAGTATTTTATACCATTTTTTTTTCTTTATAGTAAGTTAATTTACACTGCATACATAAATATTAATAGGTTTTCATATAATTTCTTCAATAATGACAGTAAATTATTGATTCCAACATTATTACAAACAATAATTTTGATACCTCTAGTTGTTAGCAATTATAATATGATGTTGGGAGAAAATGGAGACGAGCCAAATCTTGTGTTTTAAGACTCAAATTAATAAAAAAAAACAAAAAGAAGTCAAATGAGTTGGAATTTGTTTTATTGGTGTGAATCCAATAACAACCGAGTTTGATCTTCAGCTAAATATTTGAAAAACATAAAACCCAAAAAAATAAAAGAGACATAGAGGAAACTAAAAACTAAAAATAAAGAAAAAATATATATATCGTCTCAAAAGTTAGATCTAAAAGATAAATACACAAAATTACAGATTACGAATAATTAATTAGTTTTATGTAAAAAAAATGAATAGGCGAAATTTCACAGTCAAATGTTTTCAATTGATTGAAGCTGTTAATCCAACTAAGTCCATTTCTTTTGGTGAAGTTTAGTTTGGCCACCAAACAATTGGAGAAGGGAAAACAATGTGCCAAGACAAAGATTCAAGGTTGAATTTTTTTTTTATTTTTGGAGGATTATAGTTTTAATTATGTGAATTAGCTCAAACCATAAAGCAGATTATAGTTTTTGGAATCAATTTCATCTAAGATTTTTATCAATGTTATTAAAACTATTTTTCAGCCTATCTAAACCAAAGTTTTCAATAAAACTTTATAAAGATAATTTTTTAGTTGTTATGGTTTGGGTTACTTTTTTCATCCATATTGGATATGATTATTGTTTGTGGATCTTAATTGTGTCCCCAAAATTTGATTAAAGTTGACAAAAAGATAAAATTATATTTTTTATTTATTACATATTTTTATTTTATAATTATTGAAATACTTATCCACCTCAATTTTATAATCCATGGAAAATTTTCATTTTAAATTGTTTAAAATCATTTAAAGTTTCTCAATAATAAATGACATTACTATTCGATGTGAATTACTCTACACGTAAAACCCAATAAAATAATACCAAACTGTGAAACTGAGTTAACCTCTTTTACGAAAGCATATGTAAACAAGTGAAGAATAAAATATACAAAGGTTGAAATTGAAAGCAGAAAAGTGGGTAGCATAAAACATATTAAAATGCATAAAAATATATAGAAGTTGGCATGGAAGGAGTAGCAAAGTTTTCAAGTTGCAATAAAATCTAGCATGAAAGAAAACCAGCTTGATCCCATAACGGCGATTAATTAATGAACTCACTTAGTTTATGGATATAAGTGCACACATTGAGAGAAAGATGCAATGAATGTTGACAATAAAACACCAGTCGACGACTATAGCAGCATATCAAATCCATTGACATTTACGTGAGAAATTGTTAAAACGATACCAACCACAAGGACATTGTTGTTGTTGTTGTTTAAGAATACTGTGTTGTTTATTTTATATGTTGTTGGATTAGGGCATTTTAAAATCTAAAAGTGTATAACCAAAAGGGGAGATTCTGATTTGTGATTATGCGCAACTTGGCAATGCTTAATTCAACACAATGCTTTGCTTTAATGTATAGACAAAAGCCAGCATCTATAACGACAACATGTGTTGGAGAATGACTTATAGATCATGCGGCTTCCTATGCTATAAACAAGAACTGATGTTAATTATAGTATACTATTATAAATTATTAAAATAATTTAACTTTTAAAATTTATTCTAAACACTCTTTCAATCTTTTTAAAGAGAAAAAGTTCTGGAAATGAAACTAATGTAATCCCGATCGATATATAGGACCTCCATATCACATTTTCTGCTTCATTTTTACGTGTTATTTTGTGTTCCGTTGTTATGTTATGGATATAAAACTCATTTAGGTAAAAAAGAAAAATGCTTTTAATCTAGTAAGATATTTATTTTTTTAATTTAATGGGGGCACCAAAACCTTTATTTACACATTTGTGCGAACAGCATCACTACAAAAGTTTCTTCAAATTAAGATTTAGTACTATATATATCAAAAGTTTAATAACACACTATAGGTTGTTAATTATAGGCTATAGCCAGCTAGCTAACCTAATTTATATATAAGATATTTTAGTTTAGCCAGAAACATGTTTCCAAATGCTACCGTAAAAAAACCGCAAAGTTGTAATAAACAAAGGGTTTCTTCTTGACAGTTTTAACAAGTTGCTGAAAATAACGTTGCCACCCTATCAATAGGTTTCGGAATCAAAAACCTATGACACAATTTGTGTGATATTTTGCACTTTTTATGGCACAAAATTAATTCAAATTCACTAGCTGTAAAGGAGTTGGTTTATTTCATAAGTCTGCTGGTGAATAAGTGAATCCCTGGCATTAATAGCGATGAGTTATTGTATTATAGTGGGAAAAGAAGTTCAACTTTCAGACTATGTTAGATGCACTGCATTTATTAATCTTTGCCAATTTAAAATAACTTATTTAATAATTTATGTAAATTAAAGCGTGCCATTTTACAAAATTTTACATTTAATATCCAATAATCAATAAAATAAATTGTCATTTTATCAATTGAAATGATAACTCGTAAAATGTATTTTCATTTCACGATGATGTATTAGGTTGACTATAATCTATCTCTCATAATAAGTGAGATGATGATATAATTGTAAATATGATAAGATTTTCTATGTCGATTATCATTAGTTCTGACATAGAAAGTTAGTATGGTAATAGTTTCATAATAAAGTAGAAGACTTTCTATGGTGATTGTTACTAAAACAGACATAGAAAGTTCGTAAGGTGACAATTTCGTAATAAAGTAGAATATTTCTTTTTAAATTATACCTATAATCGACATATATGGAAAGTGAAGCGATAACAATTTTGTAATAAAATATAAAACTTTTTAAGTCAGTTATAATATCTTAAATCTTGTTCTTTTATTTTTCTCAATTTGCTCCTCCTTTTCACTTCTTCTCTCCTTTTCGCCACATTGTCGCTCTCCTCACTGAAGTCTCCTCATTGCATTGTCGAAGTCTCCCTCGTATTCGCTCCTCCCTCTCATGATCTTTAACCGTTTTCGTTCCTCATTGTCACAACTTTCATTCTCCTCACCACTACATTCGTTTGCACCATTCTTGCTCTCGTTGTTGCTCTCGCTTTGCAAGGTTCTCTCATTTTCACTTTGGTCAACCTTGAACCCTAATCTATTATTGTGTTTATTGGGTCAATTATTGGTGTTTATTTTGTTTATTGTGTTAGTCATGACAATGTTGGAGTCTCATGCCTTCTTGACAAAGAAGTACGCGACAAAAGTGGTATTAACTTGACCGAATTCAACCAAATTATGATTGTGACTGACTCAGTTGAATTTGACCAATTTCGATAAAGACAACATGGGTCAAATTTAGATGAATTTCAATCAAACTAATTTGGTCAAATTTGGACTAGGATGACTCAACCAAAATTTTACAAATTTTGATCGTGGTTGAATTCAGCCAAATTTCGACCCTGGCCTGACATAATTCATCTTAACCTCTGGACTAGTCTGAACCTTTGACTCATGTCAACCTATTACTACTTTTGACCTAGTGTGACCTAACTTAGCATTCAATCTCTGTACTTATGTACTACTATATGTTTCATCAACGAATTAATTTTAAGTTATTAAGTAGTAAACTAAATTATAACTTAAAAGGTTCAGTTTTTCAAAAATAACTATAAAATGATTCAGTTCAAGTTTTATTATAAACAATACAATACTTTTAGTATAATATGGTACAACTATTTGACAATTTAATTCAGTTTGATTAATTTTGATGACGAGTATGTTTAAGGATTATTTACAAATATTCTATGTAATATGTAAAATACGTTACATATGTAGATGTTAAATTCAACATTAAACAGAAATTAGTGAAAATTACGTATATAACCTATTGCAAATCAAACATCTTAGGACATGATTAATGTGATATCATTTATGGAGTTTCCTCGTAATTGATATGCCTATTAAGTTTGATTTTTACGCGTGTTCAGAACACAGTGAGCAATGATGTAATTTTGAGCTGATTGATTTTGGATAATGATCTCTCTAAGATCAAAAGAGATGGTTATCCGTTTTTTTTTATCTAATAAGTCAAAGATTGTAGCAAATACCAACTCATGAATTATAGATATGCACCACCTAGATTGAAGTCTTCTAGATAGATAGAAGAAAAGCATTTGAAAGCAAGCAATTCTTCCTTCTAAACATGTTTTTTACTTTGTCTTGTCTTGTATACAAAGTTGATTCATGAATGATAATAATAATATGATTCAACCCCTTCTGTCCAACTAGTTGTATCTTCTTGGACCAAACACCTTCACACACGAAATAGCGCCACTTTTTTCGTCCAAAAAACACACGGAACTAACTTTTTTTTTATTATTTCTTCATGGGTTCTATACCACTGAATAATGAATCAAATTTATAAATTTTAATAAATATATTTTAAATTTAACTTAATTTTATAAAATTAAATTATTATTATTATAAAACTAACGTAAACACAAACAAAAACTTGTATATATTGTTTTTAAAGATTTATTCATTGTGCAAAATATAGATTTTTTCCAAATTTTTAAAAATCTCATAATTAACAAAAAAAATTAACAGCGTAAATATAATAGAAAAAGATGAATAACTGATAGAGAATAAGGTGAGAATGAGAGTGAGAGATGTTTGAATTTGTGTCTTTTTTTGAGAGATGAAGTGAATCTATTAATAAGGGAGGAGGTGGATTCAGATATCCCAACCTCCCACGGCTAAAGTTTTCAGAAAAAACAGAAATAGGCCAACGTTCTTCGTGACTTACGGAAATGCCAAGACTTTGTGGGGGAAAAATAACAGCTTCGATGCATGGAGAAATGTTCCCAAATGCGTCTCCATGACTTGTGGCAACGCTTCAAAGGAGGAGTAACCACCATAGGCATGAGCCAACGGTTAGGATAAACCTAAATGTGATAGATTAAATTGAATATTTTATTTGTTTAAGAATTTGGTTAGCTTCATAGTATAATGGTCCGTAGATTAATATAGTGGTTATTAGACAACGATAAAGAATAAATAATGTCTTAATGGTAGAATTTACGGTTTTGTAAATGAAAAGACAACATGCAAGTATAAATTTTAAATGTCTAATTGACACATCGTGTGGAAAAACATCATAAGCATATTCAGAAATATCAAAGTGAGTGTCATTTTCTAGCAAATTGACATCAAAGTTGAGAGAGCCTGAATGTTCGATTGAGAAAGAGACAATGAGAAAGAGATGACTAACCTTGCAAACAGTGTGTCTCTGTCCTAATTGACAAAGAAAGTCAATTTTAACAATCGGGATGTACAAATGATAGCTCGTCTAGAATCCTAAGACATGTGGAATGTTGTTGTGAATGGCTACGAAGAGCCTGTGGAAGATGTAGAGTAATCAATGGCCAAAGTTTATGCATTAAGAGAATCAAGGGTGACAGGTCAATCAGTCATATACATATTGTACTGAGTTGTTATTCAATCTAGCTTTGAGAAGATAGTGAATGATAAATCTTCAAAAGAAGCATGACAAATTCTTGAGAAAGTCTACAAAGACGATAACCATGTAAAACAAATTAAACTTCAAACTCTTATGTGTGACTTTAAGAGTATGAGAATGGAGAATAGACGACGAGTGATCGAGTATATATCTACAGTGGAGGCGATACACTAGTGCAAAACGTTGTTTAACGTCGGTTAATTTGAGCTTTTAACGTCACTTTAACATCCGACGTCTAAACGGGTGACGTCTAAGGGATGTCGGAATTCCTCAGAACCGACGTCCATATAAACGTCGGTTAAAGATATCCACCGACGTCTCTATAGACGTCTGCTAAAACTCACATCGACGTCTAATTACTCTGTATAGACGTCCACCTATAATTAAACCGACGTCAACATGAATATATAAAGAGGTTTAAAATGACACTAACCGACGTCTATGTTGTTATAGACGTCGGACATGGCTTTAACCAACGTCTAACAACAATTTTGTGTTTTAGTGCAGTTTTGATCCAGCCTTTCGGTAGCATTGTGTAACATNCTNCTCTCGCTAGTTTCCTCACAAAAAAAGCTTGCGTCTTTTGAATCCTCTAGTCCTTTCAACCCAAAACCGAATCTGGGTCCATGGCTACTTCCCATTAATCAACCGCAACAAAAAAAAATTACGGTGTCAAGAAGTAAACAAGGACCCAGGTTCCATTTTGGGTCAGAAGAACTAGAGAACTCAAAAGATCGCCACTCTTCTTGTGAGGAAACCAGCAAAGGGAGAATGTTGCACTATGTTACCCAAAGACAGGATCAAAACTGCACTAAAACACAACACAAAGAAAGCAAATTTTCATCAGTTCAACGACAATATAATCGATAAAAAACTAAAGAAAGTTTAAACGGGAAGCATAAAAAAAAACCACGCACCTGGGATGCAAGAGAGAAAAAGGAGAGGAAGAAGACAATGACGTTATGAGAAACGACAATGCAATGCAGCAAGAGATAAAAAGTAGAGGTGCGCAAGCGAGTAAAAGAAGAGGAGAAGCAGAGAAAAAGGAGAAGAGATGAAGATGCGATCAGAAACTGAATGTTGAGAAGAGTCTGCGGTCTGTTTAAAATGAAATGGGGCGTCGGTTGCTCCAGAAACCGACGTCTAGGAAGCTGAAAAGATTGACGTTTTGGTTTCCTATCAGGGAAGTTCACGTCGATGCCCCTAGCAGTCGACGTCTACAACCCTCGAATTTGGTGAAAATACAGGAAAGTAGACGTCGGTGACCCTCAAAAACGACGTCTACATTGAAGAATTTTTGTCTTCCCGCCTTCCAGACAGGCCTTAGACGTCGTCGTTTGACTACGTGACGTCTAATTGCCTGGGGTATTAGGTGAACAACATTAATTGTAGCCCAATCGACGTTGCTTTTTCACGGGATTCGACGTCTATTCGACGTCTAAAGCTGAACCGGTTGACGTTTGATTTCCTGTCAGTGACGTAGACGTCGGTGCCCTTTCTAGCCGATGTCTAAGCTCCTGGGATTTGATGTTTAGCATTAATTGCAACCTAGTAGACGTCGGTCCCCCTGAAACACCGACGTCAATAGACTGTCTTATCACATACCTCAGGCAATTGGACGTCAGTTTGCGGCATGTGCAACGTCTATGATGTCATAGATGTTGCCTGACATCGAAATTGACGTCTAGTTTTCCAATTTATTTACAATAATGCCACCGTTTTGTAGTGGACGTCGGATTTTCACGAAATGGACGTCTAAGGGGTGACATTAAACATCGTTTTTGCACTAGTGATAGTAAATCAACTCGAAAGAAATGTAGAGGAGTTGAATGCCACCTGTATTGTGGAGAAGATCCTAAAGTCACTAACTAAGGACTGCGAGAATATTGTGTGTGCAATTAAGTAGTCCAATGACTTGACCATGATCTTGGTTGAAGAACTTGGTCGGTCTTTGAAGGCACACGACAATGGAGGAGAATGTTGTTTGAGCCACTTTACTTTGGGCAAAACTTGACCTAAAGGAACGTGCTCGAAACATTTGAGGCCAAGGTGGTCCTAAGCGAAGAGGTCGTGGATGAGGAGATCGTGGCCAAAATGATGACGAAAGTGATTATGAAGACGATCAGGAGCAAATTGGTCAATAGAACTAGTGTGACCATGGACAAAAGGGAGACCGAGGAGGTCAGTTAAGTAAGTCTGATATGTTGAATGCTATAAATGTGGCAAGCATGACCACTATGCAAATGATTATAGATCAATCAAATGTTAATATTGTAGTAAGACCAGTCATATAGCAAAATATTGTCGAGATGAGAGAAAGGAGGAGACAAATCTCCTTACTAAGGAAGCCAGTGAAGAAATTTGAATTGGCAAGAAGCTTAGATGCGGAGTTGCCAAGCACGAGCTGCAAGCCCTGGTTATCGAGCTAGAGTGCCAAGCTACCGAGCTGGATGTCGAGCTATCGAGTAAGAGCCTAAAAGTTAATGACAAAAGCACGAAAGAGCATCTACATAGCTCAGTGGAGAGCTTGGAGGAGTTGATGGAGAACCCAATCAACATCATGGAGATCTCAGATAGACATAACGTAAATGTTGGTTCAACAAATGAAGATGTAAATGGAGCAATGATAAGTATATCAATGAATAAAGATGAATGAATGATGAAACTAAGATCATAGATGGCGAAAAAAATGTTGTTGATGCTTTGTACAATTTTCCTCTTAGGAACCCTAACTTTCACCCAAACGAAGAAATTAAAGGAGGAATTGAAAGAAGTAACGAACTTTGATGCTGAGATTGATGAAAAATTTGTCATGACGTTAAGGGCATAACCAAAAGGCCAATAACCAGTATCTGCTTCCTTTTGTTATTATTGATGAGAATGGAACATTTTGGTCCAATAGTCAATGGTGATGCTGTTAGTACATTCAATTTCTAAACGAAATGTATGGTTATTATTGCAAAGTCTAAGGATGCAAATAAAGGAATTTGTTGAGAAATTGGAGAAACTAGCACAAGAGTTGCTAGATATGCTTTGTGAAAATATTGGATTAGAGAAGGGGTACATGAAGAGGGCATTTTATGGATCAAGAGAGGTCCTCAGTTTGGGACAAAGGTGGCAAATTACCCTACGTTTCCAAAGCTAGAATTTGTGAAGGGTTCTTGTACCCACAAAATTGCGAGTGGGATAATACTTCTCTTGCAAGATGATAAGGTGAATGACCTTCAACTTCTTAAAGATGGGCAATGTGTGGATGTGCCTCTTATGCGCCATTCCATTGTTGTTAACCTTGGTGACCAAATTGAGGGAATAAGCAATGGGAAATATAAGAGTATGGAACATCGTGTGATTGCTCATAGTGATGGAATGAGAATGTCGGTGGCCTCATTTTACAACCCTGTAGTGATTTGTTATCTACCTTACACCATCATTGTTGGAGAGAGAGGCATAAAGGAAGGGTTGTTATTCTGGATATAGTAAGCATAAGGATTTATAGTATTTTTCGTTGGAGAAAACATCTTTGTTATAAAGAAAGGTGTTTCAAAAGATGAAAATGAAGATGAGAGGAATCCAATCACCAAGAATGAATTGGTCAAAGCAATAAAGAAGTCAATCAAGGTGAAACCGAAGAAGTCGACATTTAATGGAAAGAGCAAGTTTAATATGGATTGATGCACTTCGAAAAGTCTAGATGAAAGACAAAATAAACATTTAAGTTTAAGGGAGAATTTTGTTAGAGTAAACTTAAATGTGATACATTTAATTGGGTTGTTTATTTGTTTAAGAATTTTGTTAGTTTTAGAGTGTAAGGATAAGTAGATTAATGTAGTGGTTATTAGATAATAATATAGAGAATAAATGGTGTCTTATTGGTAGAGTTTATGATTTTGTAGATAAAAAACAATATGTAAAACTATAAATTGTAGAGTTTAATAGTTTATGGTCTTAATGATTGACACATAATATGAAAAAATACTATAATCATATTTAAAAATATGAAAGTGAGTGTCATTCTTTAACACCAGAAATACCAAAGTGAGTATCATTTTCTAACACCAACAATCATGGGTTTTATTCACAATAGATGAAAAGTTACATTCAATCAAAACTAATATATTTTTTTTTTACATTTATAAAATAAGATTTACATTCATTTATATATAAATGTATTTTTTTTATTTTTAGTTAATATAAAACATTCAATACATCCTTTTCATGCAAGACAAATACATATGGATGTATGACTAAACATTAATAATAATTTAATAATGAATAATATAATAAATAATAAATATTAGTTATAAATTTCGAATAACTGTAATAATATATTAAGACACATTAAATATAATAATTAATAAATATTAAAATTGTTAGAATAAGTTTTGATTATCTGTAATACCGACATAATCTTTAAACTTAATTTCATATTATAAAACTGGAATATTTAAATTATTTATATATTATCTATGCAACTTAGCGTGAATGTTAAACCGTGTGCTATGCGTCAAACAAGATGTTGGGTGATGATGTTAGTGGACAAAATTGGACTCCAAGGTTCGTGAAAGAATAAATTAGTAGAAAGTAATAGCAACAGTATAAGATGCAAGAAAGTGACAGCATTTGGAGACTTTGATGGTTATGATTGACATCTGTGAGTGCAGGAAATTGTTAAAAAGATGTCTCCATGTCGGAATCTTAGAGGGTTCAGACGACAATAAGATATATAAAATCGACAACTCGGTTGAAAAGATTGTGCCAATTTTGTGATATAACAAAGTGCCAACAAGGCCACATTCTAATACTAAGACATCACAACCCAAACGTGTCAAAAATGTGTTTGACATTCTAATACTAAACCAGATTTTCTTCCTATCTAAGTGCTTCACAATTATCCAACCCCCAAAAAATACTTAATATCAATTATTTTATTTTATAATTTTTTAATACGTATGTTAAAAAGAAAAAACAAACAGGTAAACAAACTTGACATTGGATGATTTTATGCATACCAAAAACATGTTATTTTAGAATGCTTTTGGCAAAATCTAATCCAAATCTAATGTTTTTTCTTCTTCTACGTTAATTCAGGAAGCCGAAAGGCAATTTAGGAACATGTTAAGGGGAATGTAACAAAATTGGTCAGACCAAAGTTTTACGACAAGTATTCAAGTAGTGTACAATTCAAACTTCTAATCTTAGGGTTGGACATGTGTTCAAATTAGTAAAATATTTTTCGTTTCGAGCTAAATCTTTATAAATTTGTTTTTGGTATTACTTTAAAATGCTTTTTATTAATAAAAATATTTATATATATATAAATTTATATTTGTTTTTTTTATTTTAAGTGAAACTTTATTTGTACACCAACATTATATAGGTTTTGTTCAGTTTCAAAGTTCTTTGTTTCAACGGTTCTTGAATTCTTGAGGTAATTAAGAGAGAAATTTCGAAAACATTTCAGCTATATTCATCTGACTATCAACCATACATATAACAATTTAAAAGAAAAAAACAAAAACATGGCATATATGATTTTACACGTACTCTTTGATATATGTGCCTCATTTTTGTACGATATGTTATTGGATCGAAGTTGTGTAGTGTAGGCCTGGTAACTATGGCGAATTGGTGTTGGGCGGCTTCCTCCTGCACTCCAGTTTTTCTTCCTGCACCACATAAAAATGAAAAACCCCAAATTAACCCGCTTATAAAACAAAACTTGTCACAAACTATTTGTTGAGTATTGTTTCTTTGTACACCTCAAAAACTCCAACGACCACCTTTTTCTTCGTTAAGGGTGTGTTTAGTTGGGGGTAATTGGGGGAGAGTGATTGAGGGAGAGTGATGGAGTGGATTTGAGAGGATTTGAGGGTGATTTTTTTGTGTGTTTATTTGAGTGGATTTGGAGGTAATTGAGAGTGAATTTATGGGTGAAGTTTGTGAGAATTAGTGTAAGATTTGATTGATTTGACAGTTTAAAAAAAATTGTTTAATTGGTAGAAATTAAAGATTACCAAAATGTCCCTAGGTATTAAAATAATATAAAATGATATTTGTTAATGTTAGATGTAATTGTAAAAATGATTATTAAGAGTTAAAAAAAAAATGGAATAATAATTAAAAATAATTTAAATAATTTTATTAAATTATACTTTAGTGAATTGCACAGTGTGAAACTGAAACTATGCACTGCATGCTTCTTATATTTTATATCATTAATTAATGGCATGGCTTAATTTTACAAAATGAAAAGGGGCATTATGGACAATTCCTCCTTCATCCCTCCAGATCTTCGCATAATAGGGAGTGATGCTACAGTGCAAGAATCCCTCTATTACCTTCAATTGATCGCCTACAATCACTCTGAAGTGAACATATTTATTTTCTAATTACTCGCTCTTCATTGCTCGTGAACAGCTGATCTGAACACGGCCTTAGGGAAAGAGTTTTATTAAGCGTGCGGAGAAAACAATAGAAGAATAAAGTCCTCACAATTGACATAAGATGCATAACTTTTATTTCTGTTTAAAAAAGTCAGAAGTCCTACTTAATCCTTTAAAATTAGTTAACAAACATAAATTTGCACTTATTTCGAACATCTTCTGTGTAAAATATATTATTTATAAGATCTTATATCGTAGGTAATGAATCTTTTTTTTTAAATATCAAAATCTTCAAATTTTGATAAAAAATATTATATTTTCAAATTTATTCTATTAAAAGGAAATATTGTGGATCCTAGAAAAACATATTAATTTATGAAACTGGCATAACATGGAATGATATATAAAAAAAGTAGTGTAAGATTTTAAAATAAGAAATTATTAAAGATAATACACACTATAATTTTATACTCTATATAAAACAGAGAAAAAATTTTGAAAGAAAAAATTACAGCACACAATTAATTATTTCCTATTATATAATTTATTATATAATGTGTTTTTCAGTATAAATAATCTTATATAATGGATTATGTAACCATAAGTTCTGAGAAGTTTGAATGTTTAAATTTATATTTTAATAATATTAACAAATAAAATGATATTATTATAAAATTATGTCATGTTTATTTTTTACTTATTTTTCTTTTTCTTTTTTATATATTTCTTTCTCCGTTATCATGAAAGGAAGTGTAGGTTTTACATTTAGGTTTAGGTTTGAAAAGCCTAGACGCTACACTTATATTTCATAAAAAGCTTTTAAATATAAGAAATAGGTGTTGACTAATTTTTTTCTGCCTACAAATGGTCGGTTCCTTTATTAGGCACCATTATGTTTGCACCGCCTTTTTTCCTATCTTCATCCCTAAGTTTCTTTTTTTTTCGCTTTTTCTTCTGATTTAGTGAAAACTGATAAATATTTTATAGAAAAATAATAATTTTAATCTTTTCACGGTGTTAAGTATTATATTATTCAATAATTTAAATAATGAATTTTAAGCTTTTCACAAAATATCTAACAAAACGGGCCATAAGTTTGTCTTCTCAAATTTGGGCCTCATTATGGCACTCATTTATATTGGCCCATTTGCTAATCAAATTTGAAAAAAAAAAACATATATTAATTCTTCAGTCCAATAATAACTTCTATTTAACGTTGTTCAAATAAATTAAGAAATTAAGTACTTTGAGATTAATAGTATTTATTAGATAACAGTCTACTAAACTGTCATATTTTTGTCTCATGCCTTGTTCACTTGAGTAGATTTGAAGGAGAGTAATTGAGTGGATTTGAGAGGATTCAAAATTAATTTTTTTTTTATTTATTTGAGTAAATTTAGAAGTAATCGAGAATGAATTTGAAAATAAATTTTTTTAATCTGTCACATAAATTAAATCCTACACTAATTCTTACAAATTTTATTAGATAACATTATTTATTAGAAAATAATATGCCTGAATATATTTTTAAAAATTGAAAAAATTATGGAATAAACATTCTTCTACTCAGATTATATTATCTAATTATACTTCTTTACGTCCTTAATATAAGACAGAATTTAGAAGAAATTCATGTTTTTATTTACAAGACATTTCATAGTTTCTATTAAATATTAAATTTTATTTTCCTTGTTAGCGTCCACTAAATATTATAAATATGTGTTTTTTATCAATAAATAATGAGAAATTTTTTACATTGGTAATATTAATAACGAGGATAAATAGTACATTGGTAATATTAATTTGAAAATTCAATAAATAAATTAAATTTATTTTGTTGCTGGTTAGTGTGATTATGTTAACCTAACCACATATTCAGGATTAGAGGCAGTAATTACAACATTACTATCTTTTTTTAGGAATAATGCTTAATTATTTTCTCCTCTCTTCATAACTATGTCATAATTTAACAATTATAAAAGATATTTTTATAATTTTCATATAATTGTATAATTTTTTATTTATCCTTACTAGATATATGAGTTTATATGTTTATGTATTAATGAACGCTGAGAAGAGAATTTAAAATTTATTAATAATGATGGGTAATTTGTATATTGATAATATTTGTTTTCAAATTCAACTAATTTGATAATTTTTATTTATCTGTGTGATTATATTATAAGTGTGTTGTATTATGGATTAGAAGAGTAATGTCGAGAGTTTAATTAATGTATGTGATGTATTTTCTAATTTCAGTATACTAATTTAAAAATAAATACTAAATTAAACAATAAAAAGTTAATAATTTTTTATAAAAATAATGTTGAAAAGTTTTCCTTTTTAATATTACTCCTGAAAACAAAAACATTAAATACCATTTTCCTTGAAATCATAACTTTATTATATATTATTATTAATGTCATATCCTATTTTAACTGCTTATAAGTGTAAAATAAAATATTATATGATCGATAAAGGAAATTGTTTCAAATTATATATGTTTAATATTAATATAGTTATTTTTAAAATATAAATAATTTTAATTATATATATATTACAAAGCAACTAATGATATAGAGTTTTTGAAAACTCTCATAAAAGATAATTATTAAAAGTTAAAGAAGAATATTTTATCTTATTATTGTCTTTCACTAAAGATATATTATCATTTAACTCCTCATCTGCTCACATGTGAAGTGATCATTGTAAAATATAAACAAAACATAAAAACAAAAAAGAAATAATAGAATAAGCTAGTGTACAAAAGAATAATTCCAACACATTAAAATAAAATCAAACATAAGTTAAGCATGAATTAAATACAATAAATTATATAGATACACACAAACAATTGACACTAGACTCAATTATTCTAATACATGCCCTCAATATTGGAATTTTGTTCACTGTAATAGTATTTATGCTATATAAAGCCATAGACAAAAGGGGTGTCACCTGCTACTCAATTTTAATCCTCTTCGTGCCCAGGACTAAAAAAAGTCCATTGCCCAGGATATCCTCCTACTTTTCACGACATAACACATTTTACTATATTTGAGTGTGAATGGTTATTAGAGTGTCAAAATACCCCCTTACTAAATATCATATGTCAATGCATACACTAAATATCATCACCAAAATAAATTCTCCTTGAAATTCCTCTAATACCATCATCATACATGTCCACAACTATTTTATCGCCTCAATTAATAATAAACAACATTATAAACGTACATCAATTGCATCACAAATCTCTCAAACAACCAAAGAAGAAAACAAATGTAATCATACAAGCTCGTGCTTAGATGTGGTTCCCAACGCCAAACATTTCGCAAAGAGTGGGACTCAACGACAGTATTGATGCTCGACGCCAATCTTCTCACAAAAGTTTGTGTTCAACAGTTCTTTATGTCACTCAGCATCTTGAAGCTTAAAAACTTTAGACCTGCGGTATAAAAGTGGCACTCAGCGGTGTCCTACTACCGCTCAAAGCCAAAGCATTCACAAAATATGACACTCAATGGTACAAACTAATGCTTAGTGGTCAGTCTGTCACTACTCAATGTTATACCAGATATCAACAATTGCATTATGTGTTTTTGAGGGAACTTGATCTTATTCATTTGATCAAATTGGTACTCCTTTCTCGGTGCATTGGTACAAAATAGTTTTAAACATGGTAACTCGTACCAATTTGTCCAGTTGCTCAAATTGTAAACTCTCTCAGTCACATAAAACTAAGAAAAAAAAATCAAGCAAAAAAAAAATCATACAAACCATACAAATCAAATTAGTCATACATACTAGTAAAATTCAACATAACAGCCTAATTCCATTCTCAAAATAAAATCAATCATCTTTATGTAAAACATCAAATTTATCAAACTCACTCACACCAAAACAATTAATTTCTCTTACTTGACTCAACAGCTCACAAAACCCTAACTAGTGAAACTCTTCCAAACTTGCGATATTCTATCTACACGTAGAAACATCACAGGAATATTAGGACATATAATTATGATAATTTATCAACAGAAGAAGATCATATACAACATATAATAGAGTTATACTAGGAAAATGAAACTAAAACACAACTTATGCGAATGAAAAAACTGATTAATCTATATTAAAGAGCTTGTCATAAAGATAAATCTTACATTCTTAGTTCTTTAGTTAGACGAACAAACATGTAAAAATCTTAAATAAAAATTTAAAAACTCTAAAAAATGATTTATAAAAAGATGAAGTGTTTTAAAATGATAAAATTAATTCATAATAAAACTATTTATATTAAAATATTTTAATATTAAAATAATTGAGCGTTACAATTTTAAATAACTATTATTTCAAAAATTTCATTTTTTAACTCTTTACATTTAATCAAGTAAACTATTTTAACAGACACACTTCCCTCCACTTTTTATTAAAGTTATAACGATTAAGGAATGTAATTAATTATAAGCTTAATACCAATTTCGTTTCTTATAAATTATAATAATTATTCAATATTTTTTATTTATTGATTATTTATTTATTTATTTAATGTAGTCTTATATTAAAAAAATAATAATGTAATTTCTTTTGTTTAGAAATGGAGGATGATCGAAGAATTTCAACTCCCCTTTCAGAAATTTTGTTGGTCCCCACCCATGCCGGTTCTACTAGAATGTGTGTAAGCCACAAGCCTAAAGATAGAAGTCGACAACGAGAGCAAGAACAACATGTTAGAAAATATGAAAACTACATTAAATTAAAAACAAATTAAGAATAAATAAATACTATAAACATAAAAACCAAAAGTTGTATTAAATTTTAACTGTTTTGTTATCTACATTAAAAAAATAAGTGAAACTTGGTAATAGCAGTATTTATTTATTTTTCATATAGAAATGATTTTTTTTTATTCTAAAAGAAAACCCATGATAATTATTTGTTTTGTTTCATGTGCATTGCACCAAACAAAACCTTATCATTAATTCTTCTGAAAATGTGGTACATTGTTTAAAGTGGAATTAAATTGGTAGCGTGAACCTCGAGTTCCAAGAAGTTTCGCCGAAACTTCCAGTTAATACAAGGAAACCAAAAGTAGGACACACCTACACCTAACAATAACTTCAAAACAAAATCAAATTTATTTTTTATATTTTTTTATTACTAAATCATTAAATACTTTTATTAAATAATTTTCTTTCTCTTTATCAAGTGGAACATCAATGAGTGAGTGAAGTTCAACAACACTCCAGGTACAAGCAAAATAATTACATGTATGAAAAAAAAATTATAAATTCTTAGAGAAAAGATAAGAAAAAAATAAATTTTATACAATAAATTAATTTATATGGAAATAAAAATTAAAAAATAAAATATAAATTAATTTTTGTTTATTATGATAAATTATTATTTTTCTTCTATAACAGAGTTAACATGAAGTTCATGAAAAAGAGTGTCTTCTTTCTCTTAGTCAAAACCGACAACAGACGTATATTCCAACGCCAATCCTAAACCCAACATAACCCACTTATCACTAATGTCGTTATCTTACCAGGTGTCGTCATTGATGCCACGTGTCCATTTCCCATTTGATTCATGGTACTTTACAATAATAAAAAAAGATATTATTTTACTAAATTTAAATCTAAAACGGTTCGTGATCGAAAAACGAGACTTCTAATAGTTTTTGTTTTTATTTAATCATATTGTAGTAATGTAACATGGGAAGAAGACTGGAAATTAACAACGTTAGCGAATCAAGACTAAAATAATGGTATAATAAATTTATGAGTTTTTTTATATTAGATATTTAAAAGTCAATTATGTACTACTTCTAGATTTTAACATAAACAAAGTTTTCTAACTTCATCATATTCATTAATAATTTGGTTAAATTATTTGATGATTTTACGTTCACAAAAAAATAAAAAAAAAATAATTTATTTACATCGTCCTTTATCTAGTATAAGGACAAAAATATTAGAAAGAAACTATTTGAAATTTATTTTTGTTTAAATTATTTCTTCACTGTTTGAATCTATGACCAATTTCTTTAAGATGGTTCGTTAAAAAAGTATTTAATTAAAACAACTTCAATGAAAATATATCTCTAATTTTTCCACTATTTTCTGTATTTTTCTAATATATATTTACTTTTAATTATTACCTTTTCTGTATAGTTTGATTTTTTTCCTTAAAAAAGAAGTGTAATATATTTTCTTAATTTACATAAGACTTTTATACTGAACAAGTGTGAAAACGGAAATTATTTATGCAATTGGTATTCCAATAAAACAAATTTCCAAATTGGTAAAATGAATATTTTTTTGATTGATATAAAGTGTATTATTTACATGCGAATGAGCTTTAAAAAAAGTCAATCTTCAAGTTGTGAATCTATGAGCCATAGAGTGGATTTTGTGTTGAACCTCAAGTTCAGTGTTTTGTAGAAAACCTTCATAATGATTAATTGTGTACTTTAATATTTAATTATATACCTTCAATTATAACTTAAACAAAAACACAGTATAGGCCATATAGTATGATCCATAATCAAATATTTTTGTATCATAGTTGATTATTTCCATTGTTTCGGTACAACGAAGGGAGACTACCTATTGATTTGCAAGTTTAAAGTTACAAATATAACACAAAAAGTAACATAAATATTCTAAAGATAATTATCACACTAGTGAAAATTATCACAAAGTAAAAGTAATATCTATTATTATTGAAGATACAGGGTTGCACGTGTTATCCATGGTTTGTGATAATATTATTGTAAAGTAAAAATAAGATCTAATTTTATTGAAGATATAAAGTTGCACATAGGTTATCTTTCTCTAATTTAATTATTGCGTTCAATATACTATGGAATTGTCAAATAATCATTTATACCCATTGATGAAAAAGAATGGAAAAATTTGACCCTTTAGATTATGTTCAATTATATACAAAAGTTTTGTTATTTGTATAAACTAATAAATACATGTGGTGTCATGTGAATAATGTAATAACATGGCTTGAGGTATGACATTATGTACTTAAAAAAGGATAAAGATACTTAGACAACATTTTATTGACAACATTTGAACATCATTATAGGTGTTATTGTGTTATTGGTTTATGGTGATATCATTGTGTCATTTGGACCAATCATACAATGACACATATGATGATGTTCAAATGTTGTCAAAAAAATGTT
This sequence comes from Vigna radiata var. radiata, assembly GCF_000741045.1. Classification (NCBI taxonomy): domain Eukaryota; kingdom Viridiplantae; phylum Streptophyta; class Magnoliopsida; order Fabales; family Fabaceae; genus Vigna; species Vigna radiata. The sequence continues at coordinate 483,269 of NW_014542916.1, forward strand.
ATCTATGTATGGCTTGAGGTATGACATTATGTACTTAAAAAAACAAATAATGCAATCAATAAATTATACATAATAAATTACGTAATGTATTTTAAAAAAAAATTGATTATACTCATGGAAATTATGGATTCCACTTCATTATGATACCAATGCAGTTATCAAACAAGAATACAAGAACACCTTCTGAATCGAAACAAATACTTCCAATATTGTTGAAAAAAGAAGCAAGATTTTTGGAGGAAGGAAAGGAACTCACGAACCTAGAAGCACGTAAATTAAAGAAGCTAACTTAAAGGAAATGTGAAAGAAAAAACAATAGTTTTCGGAACATTGAAACAGAAGAGTAAAAAATAAAGGTAAAATCATAAAACCAAAAGGTCCAACTTATAAAAATTGTTCATACTATTCATAGGAAAAGAATTAGACTTGGAGGGAGCTTCATATAAGAAAAAATAAATCACCTTAAACATGATTTTCCTTTTCAGTGTAAGATAAACTATTTCATTGTAGTGGTTTCCACGGTTCAATGAATTTGGAAAATCCAAGAAAGAAAAAATCGTCACAAACACTACTAAAAGCATTTTATATATAAAAACAAAAGCGTTTTAAAAGTTCAACATAACAGTCAGAATAGTTTGCCATTCCCTAACATATAAAAATTACAGTTTATTCTTTAATTAAATTGTAGATGTAGCTTAACCCAAGTACAAATAATATAGTATAATTAAAATATACAATTCTAATCTGACTATCTTTCATAATCAAATTTGATGATCTTGTAAAAGAAAGAAACATTATTCCATTCTGCACTGGTTAGGATATATGTTGCAAGCATCCAATCAATGTGCCATTTATTAATCCACAAGTTAACCAGCTTAAGCCACGTATAATATAGTGGATCGCACTTTGCCTTCGAAAAAAATTATTAATTATACACCCAAATAATAAAAATAATAAAAACAACAAACACAAGAATAACGGATTTAAGAGAAAAAAAATGAAGAAGTTGCCTTCCTTCTTATATATATTTTCAATTTTTTTATAACATGATCATGATCATCATCTCACATGTCCCATCATCACAATCACAACCATCACCGATGCAGTTCCATCATACGAGAGAAGTCCTCGAAGCACACGAATCCGTCCCCTTTCTTGTCCACACCCTCTATCATGCGCCGGCACTCCTCTAACGTGCACAGCTCGTCGCCGATAGCTCTGAACACCCGAAGCAACTCCTCCGCCGAGATCCTACCGTCACGATCCGTGTCGAACACTGCAAAGGCCTCCTTAAGTTCCTCCGGATCCGACCCGGACTCTGGACCCGACCCGATGTGGTTCATGAGGGCCTCCACTGTGATGCAGCCTCCGGCGCCTCCGTCGACCTCACTGAGCATGAGCGCGACGTCGGACGCGCCCAGGCGCGTGAGGATTGCCTCGAGGTCCTGGCGCGAAACGACGCCATCGTTGTCTCGGTCAATTAGGCGGAAGGCCTGGGCGAGGTCCCACCGAACGTCGACAGTGACATCGGACCAGTCGCCGGAGGCGCTGGGGAGGACGCTAGTGGGAGTGAGAGAGCCAGCGGCGCTGGGTGCGGCGGGTTTGTGGACGGAGTCATCGGAGGAGGAGGATCCGAAAGAGGGTGGGTCGGATCGGGATAAAGATCGGTCCTTTTTGGAGCGGAAGAGGTGTTTGGGGCTGAGTTTGAGGTTTTTGGGGTTGATGCTAATGAGCTTCATTATTGGTGATTGAAGAGAATGGAGAAGAAGGAGAAGTGAAGAAGAGAATGAAGAATGGGGAAGAAGAAGAAGAGAAAAGTAAAAGGTGGGGGTTGAGAGGAAAGAGTTGGGAAGGTGGTGGGATTAAATGGAGGCGCCATGAGAGGGCCATTTCTCACTCTTGGGTAGCTTCCACGAAGTTTCCTATAAATCATGCTGTCATTTTAAAACAACATGCCTATTTATATTTCTTATTTTCCTTAACTATTTCTTTTAATCATAATATCTTACTTTCCTATGCTAACCACTCCCATCTTCATAAATATATTTTATCAAAATTATTCATTCAAATTTCAAATGTTTACCATCAATCACAAATACTTACAAAAACAAAAAATCAAATTTATATAGATTTATTCAACAGTGTAGAATAATCATATGTCGGTATTTAAGATAAAAGCATTGTGTATCGATAATTTAATTCTGCAATCCTCTAAATCAATTATTGAAGGTACTGAGGACCTTAAAGAACGACTTATATACAGCTAGTTTAATTGTTTTTGTTGTTATTGGTAAAGAATAAATCGTTGTTTTTCTCCTCGTGGTATATAATAAGATAGTATAAGATTTTCTTCTTAAGTAAAATGAAATGGTTAGTGTTTTAATGTTTAATTTAAAATTTTGTTATGTTTGTGATGTGTAATCTATAGTTGAATGTTGAATGGTTGATAATGTTATTTTTGTTATTATTTTTATATGGCTATTAATTCAGTGATAAAGTCTTTCTAATGTCTTTTTGCATATTTCAATTTACACCAATGCTATTTTATAGTTGCATAAGTTTACATTAACTCACAGTTAATTTGTATTTGTTCATAGATTGCTTAAAAAATAATTATAAAATGAGTTTTACTGTTTTAATGCTATCTGATAGTTGAGTAATAGAAACTTTACATGCATTTGTTTATAAAATGGTTTAACAAATTTAATTATGGTAATTGTTTTTTCTCCAAAAATAAACAAATTACTCATTGTCTTCCTTTTTAAAGTTTTAAATTTATATAGTGTTGTTTATTTAATTAAAGTGGTAAGAATTTTGTTATGTTTTGTAATGTGATAATTGTGATTTATAAAAATAAATTTTATTTAAGTGTATATATCGGTTGGAATCGTCAAGAGATTTAATGTTGACCACTACGACAAACCGATAGAGCGACATTCACGGGTGATAACGTAAAAAGCATTAAAAGTTAATCAATACTTTTAATTAATCATATCAAACATAAAATATATGGCATTAATGAGCTATTAATAAGTTTTACTACATAAATATATTTTGTCTTAATGAATGATTAATGGACTTGATTACTACAAGCCTATATATACACGATTAATGTCCAGATAAACACACTTTTCGATAATCATATTGACCTTCTAGAGACATATCTGACTTGAGCATCAGAGTGTTTTCTGCAAGTCACTCAACTATCAGTACCAAATAATTTGAAGGAGAAGTCATTTGGTAGGCCGAACAAGACAGAGAGGAGAACGTTCGGAGTGAAGTGCAACGTAGGCTAACGAATCAAAAGAGAGGACGATCGACCTCGGACCCATCCAATTGAAACATTATCTTTTCTTAAATAAGTGAGAGGTGGTAAATTTATATTAGAAAAATTATGATAAAGAGTAAAAGAATTAATTCTTTTTTCAAGAGGAAGGCTTGTGATGAAGATGAAAAAAAAGTATTTACATCTTGAGAAATTTCATGAGAATCCAATAATCGAAGAAAATGAAAAATAACTCCTTAAAACTCCTAGAGTTACACATAATGAATTTGAAAATTCTTTAAAATGTGATATGAGGAGTCGTCTTCAAATTTGGTAATACCCACCAAACCAAATTGATGAGGTACAAATGGCTTATCTAAAATGAGGTCCATATCAAATGCATTTAGAAAACTATCCATGGTTTGGTGAAGATGATCTTCAAGAAGATTTCAATACACTTGGTTTAGCTTATTTCCTTCATATTAGAGTATTCAACATTAAAAGATGTTGCATATTGTTTACCTTGTTATCTTTGTACTTTAAAAGAATATTTTAATTAGGATTTGTTATAATTGGGTTCATTAAGCATGAGATACAAAAACATATTAAAAATAACTTTTTAATTTCATAAATTTTCTTTTGAAGTATGCATGTGCAGTTGTAGCTAAGTTGAACTCATGGAGGTATGAAAATAAATTGGTTAAAGTTTTAAGACATCTTAAAGATAAATCAAAGAATAGAAAATAATCAAAATCACATAAAGTTAAGTCAAACATTGCATGAAGAAGACAAAAGAAATATGAAAAAGTGAATAAATTTGGTTATACTAAGAAGAGGGAATGGACAACAAAAATTGAACCTTACAGTCTTCTCTATTTTTTTTTTTTAAAAAAAGGCTTCAATAATTGATAAATATTTGTGATAACAGATAATTCAAGAAAAATATATCTTTAGATATTTTTAAATAATTATCATACTTGACTATATAAATATATATCAAAAGATAATATTTGTCAAATCTTTTTGAATCTTGCAAATATCTTCTTAGATATTTTTAAATCTCCACAACAATTAAATATATCCTAAAGATATTGAATTATTTAGAAGATGATTGAAAAAGATTACATTATTAAAAAAAATATTACAACAACAGGAAAACTCAAAACAAAGCCTAGTTAAATTTCTATATAAAGATACTCAGGGAATCATATTATGAGAACTTTGAAACCCTTTAGGGGACCTAGTTTTTTCCTATCCACCATCTTTCACATTTTTCACCATCTCTTATTTTATTTTTATATTATTTCTACATTCCATGGAGTATTAATGGATTTTGAGGTTAGATGAATAGATTGGTTTGTTCTTTTTTTATGTTGTGATTTATATTTTTCTATGTCTTTTGTCTCCTAATCAAGTAAAAGTAATGATTTTTACATTCTAGCAAATTAGCATAATGTTAATCTACATAACTTATCAATCATATCAGTCCAGAGCTTTTAATATTAATTGAGAATTTACTTTGATTAAAGTTAGAAACTTTCATATGATTGAATGAGTTTTTGTCAATAATTGAGAATCTATTTTGTAAAAGGTGAAAACTTTAACAAGAATTAATCAAGAATGTATGGTTAATTAGTTTTTTTACTTGATATAAGAGGTAAAGAATAGATATGATTACACATAATAATATTTAATTGAGAATTTACTTTGGTTAAATCTAGTATGATTAATCTACAAAGTTCTTTTTTTTTTTAATTCATAAAATACTTTGATTAATAGTGAAAACACTAATAAATTAATTGAGAATTTACATTGATTAAGACATTGATTAATTTGAAAATCTAAGACAATAATGAATTGAAAATCTAATACAATGATGAATTCTATTTTGAAAAGACATTGAAATCAACCTATTTTCATTATTATTGTTTTTATCTATTTTTATCTTTTCAATTCTATTTCTTTTTGCTATTATTATTTTGTTATTTAATCTTTTATTTATCTTTATTTTTTTTATTATCTTTATTTTGTTTGATTAATAATTTTATAATAACTAATTTGTTAAGAATCAATTTTATGTTTATTGGGAGAAGACTTAGGGTTGACTTTACCCTTTGTATCTTGTTGACTATTATCACACTAATACTGGAGTTGCTAGTATTAATTTGATCGCGTCAACAACAATATTATAATAAGTTACTAAAAAAATATGACTTCTTTTTATAAAAAAAAACATAACATTGAAGTGTCTCAATTTGAGACTTCTTATGTAGCAAGGTAAGGACACTCTTATTATAAAAAAGAACCTAAAGAACCTATAAATACTAATAACTATAAATTGAATCAATAAAATTTGTAATTATACTAAATCCTGAAGAACTTGATTGTCCAACTCACTTTGTAGTCAAGACAATAACCTTACACTTTAACATAATTACTCTAAGAAAGCAAAAAAAAAACTGAAGAACAAAGTTACTCACCTCACTTTGTAGTCAATTAGCTTGAGAACTGTATTTACTCTTTCCTCTTCTCTACTTCTCCTTCAACTGCTTCGTTTAGTCAAGAATTTTTTTTTTAATAATAAAATATTAATAAAAGAAACCGTTCACATAAAAAATTAATAATGATTTTTTTAAGACAAATTTTTTTTATCACAATATTTTATATTTTTGTTATCAATAAAAATATATTACTTTTTAAATAATATTATTTTAAGTAATAAAATTAAAATATATTTTTTTAAATTTAATTTTATTAAATGATTAAGTAATAGAAATCATAAAAAAAAAGACTATAGAAAAATAATAATACTTTAAATATACTATATTCTTTAAATATTATTAAATATGTAAAAATATGTTAAATTTTTTTTTTAATGATATTAAAATATGTGTAAGCACACATTGAAATAACTATTTATTTTCAAAATCAACTTACTTTAAAACAAATATTAATATTATCATTTTTAGAAGATAATGTTTTACAGACTAAAACTAATTTCCATATACATATAATAATAAAAGAAATATAAATAATATAGAAAATAATAATATCAAATAATTAAAAAATTAATTTGTAAGACACTTATGAATAACATAAAATAAATATTAAAATAAATTTCAATTAAAAGAAACATGCATTGTTATACTTTTCATTTTCAATTAAAAAGTTATTTTAATAATTTATTTAATATAATTAGCGCGTTGTTTTAGGATATTAGACGGTTACCATTTAAAAATTTTAAATAATTAATCCCTTTGTAATAAACTTTTATAATTACAATTGTATGTGTTTGTGGCAGTTTCAGGCGGAAAAGTTTGAAGAAAAATGTTTAATAAAAACTATGACAATGTTAAAATTAGTATAATTCAGTTTAAAATTAGTATAGTTAGTAGTACAGTTCCGTTTATATTGTAGTTTAGTACAATTTAGTATAATTCAGTTCAGTCCAATTTGATAAAACAAAAAACAACAGTTCAGTTCAGTTTAAACAAATTAGTTTTTAGTTCAGTACAAATTTTAGTAGTACAATGCAGTTCAGTTCTATTTGACCACCCCTACTAAGAAAGCTATAAAACTATGTATATTGAAAGTTTAGAATTTAAAATCTTTCTAATTTTCTAACTTAAATCTTTTTATAGTCTAACCTAAGAAGGAAATTAAGTCGAAAAATTATTTACAATAGGTCACATTAACTTCCAAGTACAATTCATATTTATGTGCAAATTGTTCTAGCTAGTGTAAACTCATTCATAACTTCTCCAAGTGGCAGGTAATCCAAGTTAACTCAAATTCCCTTTATAGGTTAGTGCAAGTTAGCTTAAGCTTGACAATTTATCTAATGGAGTTCTTCAGAGCTTATAAGAGGTTGCAACTTGAGTTCCAACCAAGTTGAGGTAGCGTTGGCAAGCTTCTATTTCTAGTCATGTGGAAGTTCAACTTTAGGTTAATTCAAGTTAAATGTAGTTCATATGTTTGGCAGCTTCCTTTGCAATATCTTTGTAAAATTCAGTTTTAATTAAAAAATTATAGCTAAATGTTATGATGCAGAAAAATAAGTAGCACGATAAATATATGGCTAGGGTTTGTATGAAAATGAAATGGTGCATATGTGGGTGTGGTTGGGTTTGTTCTACCTTGGGGTGATCAAAAGTTACAAGAATTTAGGGAAAGTTGCTTTCTTATTGTAAAAAGGACACTTTCTCCCATGAATCTTCTACTTTTCAAACGTGCTTTTCATCAACTTTATTTATGACTTCTAAAATTTAATTTTATTTATGATTTCTAAAATTTAATTTAAGAACACAATTATCACTTTTCATCAACTTTAAAACTTGTACTTTAATATTCATAGAATAAGATAAAGTTTTTTATGAGTATTTCTACTTTTCAGATTCGATTAATTAAGTAATAAATAAAATTTATTAAAGTTCAGAACAAAATATATTATAAATCAAAGTACATATATAATAATTTTATTGTTGTGAAAAATACTTTTAATTTCTTAATAAATATCTAAAGACACTACTTAAACGCTCTTTTTTTTAACTTTTTCCCTGTGTCAGCTTTTTACTTTTTACTTTCTCTTTTTCTTTCTTCGAAAACTTTTTTTTTAATATTTTTATAATATTAATTTGTTATAAATTATAAATTTTATAAATGTAAAACACTAAATAAATATTACGTAAAACATGCTGACATGTTTTTATTTCATTTTATTAGTTATAATAAAAATTATAACGAAATAAACAAAAATAATAATATTTAACAATTTACATATAAGATAATTCATTGTTTTTTATATTTAAAATTTGGAATTATTACATTGTTAATATATATATATTTAACTTTTTGTTATATGTATATGGACATAATTATTATGATCTAAAGTAAAATTTTTATGTATGAATTGATTGAACATTCAACTTTTTTAAAATACAATTGATCCTAAAAAAAATACATACAAACACATATATATATATATATATATATATATATATATATATTAATAAATGTAATCTTTTACGAAAATTTACTTAATTAATTGACTAATTATTTGTAATTCATGGTAAGATTTATTGACAATTAATGATCATATCAAGTCAAATGATAATTGTATGATTTTATTCTCTAAAAAAAAAACGAAACTTGACTTGAAATTCATTATACAAATGTAGGTGTTGCTTTTTTTTATATATAACTTATATAATTATATTAATATTAACTTATGTTTCAAATAGTTTAAATTTAATGAGAGTTGTGAATAAGTTCAGAGCACAACAAATTCAAGTACTATATCCACATATTCGAACTCATTGATTATTAAGTTATTAATTTTCGCGTGTCATTTTATGATTTTGATATGTGATTATTATTTTTTTCATGTTTAGTGTAACAAGCAACCAAACTCATAGACATATGACTATTATATTATGTCTCGGATCATAACTATCATTAAAACATGAATTAGAGATGATTGCACTAAGGTAAATAATATATATCTTTCACATATTATAAATCACATTAAACTTTAAATATTGGTATGCATATGTAATGAAATTCTGTTATTTTTGCAATACTTCAAGAATTCATCACCTATAACGGATAACACAATGAAAAAGATATGACAAGAATGAGCAGTGTATCTTCTTGAGCCATGGAATTATGTCAGACAATAACAACTTTATTTTGCTTCAAGACTTTTGATTAGTTTATTTTTAATAGTTTTAGTTTTGATAACTTTCATTTTAGTCACACCTTTAATTACCTTTAATTAGTGTATTGTTTTAGTTTTGAATTTGTACTTAAAATATTTAAATTTGTGCTTCAATATGGACCACTTTTGTTTTTCGAGTTTGGAAAAATTATAAGACAAATATATAT